>NC_081348.1:54916143-54951183 GCF_029784015.1 Lycium ferocissimum
GACTATTCTATCGCGAGCGTTCTTCTTCAAAGCTCACGTTCTACCTTCATTGAAGTGCATACTCATATTAGATGATGGATAGCATTAGCATTCATGACTAATTCTAGAGAAAATCGGGCAAAGATCTCCTTTATTTATACGACTTTCCTCATATTACATATCAACTCCCAACATCCATAATAACATTCATATTATCATCATAATAGCTTCTAGTCATCTACATTACTCTTACTTCACAATTCTTTTCACTTTATCCATATCCATAGCCATAACTCGTCAATACGTTTATTCATATACGATGTCGTTTTCCATACTCCCAATATCATTTATAACATGATTATATTCATGAAGCATCAAGAATCATAACTCGTTCCAAACGTTTACTCAAAAGTGCTACTATTCACACATTCATGACCCATTACTTATTTTCTTTCGTAATTCGAGTGTTTCATCTTTCCCAACACTTTATATAACATGGAAACATCATAAAACTTACCTTAGATGGTGTAGGATTGAACCTTGGTTGCATGAACCTCACTTGAGCCAAACCCTAGATTTTCCTTTACTTGGATTTCTTGCTTTTGATGAACTTTAATGGTTTTCCTTACTTTGATTCACTTGGTTTGATGATTAAGACCTTTGATCCCCTTTGTGTTCTTGTTCTTGGAACAAATATGGAACCCTAGAGCCTTTAGAGAGAAGTAGAGAGAGGTTGGAAATGAAATAATGAAGTTGGGAACTCATTTAAACACTTAAAACATTTCGGCACTGTCAGGTGTTCCACGGACTTCCACGGTCCGTGGAACCAAGTCGTCCCGTGGAGTCGCTCGTGGTTCACGACCAGCCACCGTTTTCTCTCTTGGCAGTTCCACGGACCCATTCACGGTCCGTGGAATGCAACGCTGGCCGTGGATCCGGCCGCGGAACTCACGGTTCCACCAAGTTTGATCCCGTCGTCTCGTTTGATCTCCAATCCTTATGGAACCTTCTTAGCACTTGTTTATCACTTCCTTAGCAACCTAAGGGGCGTCATAACTCTTTCCCAACACATCATTAAGTTGTCATCGACTTACTACTCATAAAGCTTTTCCGAACTTATCGCTTACATAGCCTTTTCTTGGCAACTTCCTTATCTAACATCGAATGTCTTTCGAATCTCATTTAGAATCATCATTTGCTATGCCTTATTTATCGAAACATCGTATACTTCATATTTCTCTTTAGCCTACTCACTGTGCATCAACGAAAATTTTTCCGAGGTGTAACATTATTTCTCTAAATGGGTGGAAGCACAGGCACTTGAAAGTGTTAGGGAAAAGGAAGCCATTGACTTCATTTATGACCATATAATCTGTCGATTCGGGGTACCCGCGAAAATTGCATGTGATAACGGGAAGCAGTTCATAGGGAACAAAGTCAGCAAGTTCTTCGAAGAATACAAGATCAAAAAGATCTTGTCCACCCCGTACCACCCGAGCGCGAATGGCCAAGCTGAGTCGACAAACAAGATTATATTGCAGAACTTAAAGAAAAGGCTGACCGACTCTAAACACCGATGGAAAGAGATTTTACTCGAGGTCTTATGGGCCTATCGCACTACGGTGAGATCGAGTACCGGGGAAACGCCATTCTTCCTAGTATATGGAACCGAGGCTCTAATACCCGTCGAGGTCGGTGAACCAAGTTTAAGATTTCAACGTGCTACTGAAGACTCGAACCACGAAGTGATATCTGCTAGTCTGAATCTCGTGGACGAAAAGAGAGAAGCTGCCTACGTCCGGTTAGCAGCTCAAAAGTAAAGGATGCAAAGATATTATAACCGAAGGGCTGACCTTAGGCACTTTCTGATTGAGGACTTGGTCTTGAGGAAGGTCACACTTCACACCAAGAACCCCAACGAAGGGAAATTGGGCCCGAACTGGGAAGGGCCATACAGAGTCGCCAACATAACCGGGAAAGGTTCCTATCAACTCGAGAATGGAAATGGAATACAACTTTCAAACAACTGGAACGTGACACACCTAAAACGATACTATTGTTAAAGGTACGCGTGACCTTTTATTTTCTGTTCTCTTTGGTTTAAACATGCAGGCATACATCGAAGTAGACATCGGAAGCAGCACAATAGAAGCCGAGAAGTCATAGACTTAGGACTGAAAGCACGTGCTGCACTCTTTTTTCCTTCGATCGGTTTTGTCCCGAAGTGGGTTTTTCGATAAGGTTTTTAATGAGGCAGCGCCGTACAACATGCTACTAAAATATAGAAAATCGGTAAAGAACCTGGGGCTGAAGACTGGCCATATCGGGTCAATAGTACCCGAGCTCTCACACTTCGAACTCAAGTACTAGAGGACTATCATACTCGGGATTAATCGATACCTATATAAAGCCAAAGCCAAGGCTTGAACGATAGGATTTGATGTAAGAGGACCAAACGATCGATTGAATCGTGTCCGATTAGCTTGTTCTTGCCACGACAATTATTGTAAATTTGTTTCCGGTTCCATCAAGAAAAACGAGAAAATTCCTCAAAATATCTAATATTGCATGTCACCGAACCGAACCCCCAAATATACGAAATGCGTAAACTCGAAGACTACGGTCTAAATACGAAATGCGTTAGCCTAAAAGACTACGGTCTAAACGATGAAAGACTACGGTCTAAACAGTTAAAGACTATGGTCTAAAAACAACCACGTTATGCGACTCAGAGACGTCTAAGTTCACAAACAAGGCCTTTCGCATAACTCACACACTCGAGAACGAGTCACTGTCACTTTAAATTTACATGCTAAGGCAATGGCGTATATTGGACAAACATTAAACCGAGCCAATGAATATTTTACTTCTTAAACACAAAATACAAGGCAATAAAAAATGATGGATAAGCCGGGAAAAAATCTTCTTATATATAAGTCAAGGATTTACAAAGGCACAGACAAACGACCTTGAGTTCAAAAGACAAAAAGAAATACAAGGCCCCGAAGCCCAATCTTTACCCGAGCTCACAACATCACCCTCGAGGTCGCTATTCGACTCCTCAGGATCATACACGGCCTTCGCCTCAGCTTCAAGCCCCTTAGCCTCCTCGATTAGATCAGACAAATCTATCCTGGTGGACTGAATCTATTCAAGAGTCTCCCTTCGGGATAAACGCCGCATATATTCGGCCCGAGCATCGCTAACCCTCTCGGAAGCGGTCACATCGGCTTCATAATGAGCCAACATACTGTCCTATCCCAAGATTTGGCCCAGTGCTTTGTTATGTTTAGCCTGCAGATCGACATTATCCCGGCCAAGGCCATCATGCTTCGATTCGGCCTGGTCAAGTTTGGATCGAAGTTCGGCAGCTTGCTCAGACATCACACGGAGTTGCTCCTTGAGAACATCCCGCTCGGTGACAGCACCAATCATCTTTTCTTTAAAGACATCAAGCTCAGGTTTGATCTTATCTAGTTCTACCCGAAGTTGTTCAATCTGGGTCATATAAGACCGGGCCTGAGAAGGAGTAACGTTAGCATCGGCTATTAATGGCTTATTATGAACCTCGAAAGCCCTTACCTTCTCTTCTAACCGGTCATGCTCCTATTTTACCTCGGCAGCCTCTTTTCGGCAGCTGCCAGATTTGACTGAAGGACAGAGGGGTCGGGAAGGCTCGAGATATACTCCAGTTTCTGCCCGTAAAGATCCCTGAGCGCATCTGCATCCTGAAACTTCTTCTCGAGCTACTCCTTGAGACGTTCCACCCCCAACCTAAGTCGGTGGAAACTTGCGTGATGGAGCACAAAGGCCTAAAAAAGAAAGAGAACCAATTGTTATAATGTGACAAGAAAATAAAGTTAAGCGTAAAAATAAAGGGAACAAGATGTACCCAGTTCAAAGCATGTTGGGCCTCGTCGAAAAGGCATGATTCGCTGACCTCCTTGATTTTCTTCCGATCCTCTTCGGTCACTAGAGGGTACATGTAGCTGGCTACCCAGACCGGGCCTGACAACATGTTCATGTCGGCCGGTACCTTAAACGAGACCAACCTTTTTCGATTCGGGTCTACGCTAGGGGCCGGGAAAGTTTTCTCCAATCTAGGGCCTGAATTGACACCGAATTGACTGGCCACGGGGATTGACAAGTGTTTGAATCCCGAACAGCCTGTGGCCGGGATATCACCTTTCTCGGTCCGATGGCCGGACACCTCTACTGGTCCCACAGGGTCCTCGACCATTTTGCCTTTGGCCCTAGTGCCGTCGGATGGAATATCCATTGTTCGAGGCGGCGAGTCCTGTATGCAAATAATGGTCTCAGCCGAAGCCACAACCTGTATTGGAAGGACAGAACCTATGCCATATAAAGGCGGAATGTAAGGTACCTTCGAATCCGACGCGAAAGGCGCTGACCTCGATCCAGTGGCTGCGGTGGTATATCGCCCCGAATCTCGTGTAGATAGAGGCTCGATAGCAGCATATTGGGGCACCCCGATCTTCAGCCCAACGATTTCCACACCCACCGGTCTCGCGGTTTTTGAACTTCCCACTAAAGAGGGAGTGGTTTCTGTCGAGCTTTTCAACTCTTAGTTGATATTTTTATTAGAAGGCCGACACCTGGCCAACGCCTGGACCTCATCATCTGAATGATTCTTGAGTAAGTCAATGACATCGGCATCCAGAACCCGTGCCCGGGCATCTTCTGTAGAGGGCTCCTCAATGGTATGCCTCGATCTTTTGCTGACCTCGAAAGGGGCACGAGAAGAATCGGAGGATCGCCTCCTCTTCTTCTCGACCTTATCTCCCTCAGCGGCCTCTCCCCCGGTTTGATACTGAGTAGGGGGTTTGGAAGGATGTCCCTGGCCAGGAGCCTTGATGTTTGCCTCAGCGACCGAGGCCTCTTCATCATCCTACCCCCAGATTTTGGTGGCCTTTGAAAGACCTGCAAAAAGGAAAAGGGTGGAATAAGCATACCAATAGTGGCATAACGCGACGGGACAACACCACGATGGAAAACTCAACATGATTATCGGCCTCCCATCTGGATCGGGATAGCGCACACCAGTTACGATCGGCGTAGGTGAGCTGAGAACAAATGTTCCCAATCCATCCATCCATATTAGCGACCGCGCCAAGGGTTCGAGAATTGTTACGTGCATATGAACAAAATTGAGAATTATTACAAATTAAATATCAGAGATACAACCGGGGTATTTGAAACGAAGTCCACTTACGAGTTGGGTTCCATTTCTCAGGGAACGGCATCTTGTCGGCAGGAATTAAATCCTGGGACCTGACCCAGACAAACCTTCCCTGCCAACCTCGGTCCCTATCTTTGTCAAGGCTAGAAAAGGGAGCTTTCTTCGCTCGTTTCGTGAGCTTAATCATGCCTCTCCGAAATACTCGAGGACTATACAACCGGAGGAGGTGACCAACTGTGAAAGGTTCGTCCACATTCATTGTAAAATAACAGAGGAGAACCACGATCCTCCAAAATGAGGGATGGATCTGATCGAGGCATACCTCGTACTTCTTGCAAAAGTCCACAATCACCGGGTCAAGCAGACTAAATGTGAAGGGGTAGGTATAAACACTCAGATACCCCTCCACATAGGTCGTTATCGCTTCAGTTTGGTCGAGAATAACAACCTCTATATCTTTCCAACCGCAGTCTTCTGTAACCCACTTGAGCTTATTCGGGGGAATCATGCATAGATAATCTGATATATCAGCGCCCCGATCCCCCTGCTGGGAAGGTTTCTCGACCTTGAAATCCTTGGCCGTTATGTAATCGGACGAGACAAAATCCAATAATGCCGGTTTCGATTTCGGAGCCGAGGATGTCTTACCGGCCTTAGTTTTGGAAAACTTTGTCATTGTTCTGGAAATAACAAGGTATGAAGGTTTGAAGATTTGATGAAGAACAAGTGATGAAGATATGAAGGTATGAATGTATGGATATAAAGATTTGCGTATTCAAGTGCACGAGGGTAAAAAATTTCTTGGTGAAAATCTGAAAAGTGAAAAAGTGAAAGGACGCGTGGCTGATGTCAGAGCGACGGTTTGCATTCCGTAACCATCTTCTCGTCCAACCGGGTCTGGACGCGTGGCTGATGTCAGAGCGACGCGACGGATGGGACTTTGATCTTATCCATCCATAGAAAACATATAAGAGAAGGAACCGGACCATCCCTCTGGGTCGTCGAGGCACGCATAAATGGTCCAGGCCACTACTAGCTTCGGTTCCCGGATAAGTTGCAAAAACTCTTTTATGGATCGAAAGCCCCACAACTGGGACTTCGACGCGGCCAGGACCGGGCATTGGCATTAACGCAACTATGATCGGATAAGGCTCCCATTCAACCATAAAGGATGCGGGTTCGAACCGACCAAGGGCAAATACAAAGTGAAGAGTAGAGAAACGTGGCGGTCGATAACAAGACGTTTTGATTTTTTTATGTACGACAAATCGGGATAACAATAGATCGGATATCTCAGAAGCATAAACAAGAACGCAAGTTCAAACAAGAGAAGCGAGTTGAATACGCTTAGTAAAACTCGTTATGAAACCGATCAACAAAGTTCTATTAATTTAATCCATAAGGCAAAATCTCGATTTTATCGGATACATCAGTTCAACAAAAGGGAAAAGAGAAAACCCCTACTTTACCACCCTAGACTTAGAACAAAAAATAACCCCCCAAGCCGGTATAGTGAGCCAAAGGTTGAGAACTCCGGCCTATACCTTTGGGCGCAGCAACGGCATGTGACATCGACTAGACAACCCCGGGATCCTCCTCGAGAGCAGATGAACCAGGGATACTTGTCTCTGGCAAATCTTCCTCATTGATAACTACAGTCGGTATGGGTCCCTCACAAGATATCTCCCGCCAAGTCTCCATGATATGACGCGTCCTGACCCGAGAACTAATCCCCGAGTGAATAACCGAGGTTCTCGCAATGGCTTGGCGGCGGTATGTCCTCACTGACGCCGATGTCTTTCTTCCCCGAACGGTACCCTCGACGCCCTCTTCAACAATGTTTTTCCCTTTCGAAAATTTTCTTGTTGAAAGCCCTAAAAATTGAAGAGACGAAGTTAAATACGACACAGAAAAATGAAAATCATATGAGAAGATTGGGAATTACCGTGGCTTCTGCCTTTCCACCCTTCGGGTGCCATCCTCCTCCAGGAACGGCCCGAGCTACTAGAAGCTCCTAAAAGCGCAACTACCCATTCAAAGATAGTGACGATGAGCTCAGGCTCGATTGGATTCGGAGCAAGGTTCCATATCTCCGGGAAATCAACGGATAATGGGCGGTGAAGTTGAGTCGTACATATCATCACGAACCGGTGGAACCATCCCCTATCGTAATCATCTTCAGGATCTATGAGGCCCCGATTTTCTCGAGGAAGTAGGGGAATTATCCCACCTCGGATTACCCGAGGTACGTATATATGTAACAGGTGGTAAAGGGTGAAGGGAATCCCAGCCATGTTAGCCAACATTCCGATGCAGTACACGAGCCGCCAAATCTGTGGAGCGAGCTGGCCAACACACACACGATATCGACTGCAGAAGTCCTCGATCACTCGAGGTACGGAGAGAGAGAACCCGATGGCAAAGGGATAGGTATAGGCCATCGAGTAACCAACGACGTGATAATTCATCTTCGTCCCATTTTCAACAGGACGGACATCAACATCCGCACCAAAGTGGCAATCCTCCCTGACCACGGGAATGGTAGCATCATCAATGCAGGACTCAAACTTTTCCACAGAGTCGAGGTGGTAAGATACTTTGTAGTCATTCGCGTATTTGAAACCCGACGGAAGAATATCCGCCGCAAGAAATTCTAACTCCTCATCAGGGCCGGTGGCCCCCGTCGGCAACAGAGGCTGTGAGTGGGGAGGGGACGCAGAATGGTCTTCACCTTGTGTTAACAATGGAAGAGAAGCCATAGCCGTGATTGACGTACAAAGCCAAACAAGGGAAGATCACGCCCTAACAAAGAAGGTTCAAAACTTGAAAAATGGTATAAACTTGGTATGGGCACAGAGTAGGATTTTTTGGAAAAATAAGGTTTAGGTTTAGAGAATGAAGATACATGGGCTTTATATAGAGAAGAGTCCAAAAGGCTTTGTAGTGGATCAAGAACCCCGATAAGGGGCGACTTCCCAAGAAAGATTTGGCGGTACGAAGTAATGATGAGCCGACATCGGGTAGAGTGTGAAAGGTTTGAAAGAATGTCTTGTCCTAGGCAGGTAGAGATAGCTCATTTATCTTCATCTGGATCCATCTACCTTAGTCAATATTTTACCTCGAGAAATGGGGGACTATCTGTATTCGAGTAAAACCAAGGAAACGGATATCCTCGGTTTCCCGATGTGAAAGCTATGCTCGGTTGGTATGAGACTGATCCTATCAGGACCCGGTATCCAAGCTTGACTTGGAATGGGACGTTAAAGCAAGACGGAAGGGCGGTTAGGCACCAAGACAAGAAGATCGAAATATCCGCCATCAGCCGGATATTTTGGCACCGCTTGCGTTAACAGCTATTAGCAGATTCTGTTCCTTTTTTAGAATTGTACTAGGGTTAGGACTCCTCTACTATATAAAGAGGAGGCCTCCATTTATTTTCAGTCAGTTTTTTCCCTAACACAGAGATATACCGTATACTAAGCAGGCAATATAATCTTCAAAGTTCGTTCATCTTTTCTAAGTTTCTCATTATTACTCATTGTTCAGTATCCGGTCATAGGGGATTGACCTCGATTCTCAGTACCCGAGGCCGATCAACATTCATCGCGGTCATATCTATATATTTCATTCTACTTCTTTGTTTGTCGTATAATCTAATGTCGTGTTAAACTAAATCATATCTCCTTAGCACCGCGTACAAATTCAATTGTTATCCATTTTACGGGTAAACACTATCCTTCTTTTTCAATCTATTCAATTAGGTCTCTTCATTAATATTAACCCTATATTGTAAGGTCTCTGTTAATTTCCAGCTAGAATCATTTTTTTTTATATGGGTTTGAGTTTTTTGAAATGGGTTTTCTCTATATCATGTAAAAATGTAATTTTTTTTTTAAATGGGTCTTCTCTAAATCACGTAAAAGTGTAATTTGAAATGGGTTTTCTCTAAATCATATAAAAATGTATTTTTTTTTTAAATGGGTCTTCGTCTTCTCTAAATCATGTGAAAATGTAATTTTTTTTATTGGTCTTCGCTAAATCATGTCAAAATGTACTCTCTTCGTTCCAAAAAAATTATTTTAATTTGACTTGGCATAAAATTTAAGAAATAAAGGAAGATTTTTGAAATGTGTGGTCCAAAATAAATTTTTGATATTTGTGTGGTTATGAATTATTTATATTTCTAAATATAGAAAGGTGTCAATTTTTTTGGGACAGATAAAAAAGGAAAGGAATACAATCTTTTTGGGACTGAGGGAGTAATTTTTTTGATGTCTTCTTTAAATCATGTCAAAATGTAATTTTTATTGAAATGGGTTTTCTCTAAATCACGTCAAGATGTAATTTGTTTGAGAGGGATTTTCTCTTTTTTTTTTCTTTTTTTTTTTTTTTTTTTTTTTTTCTGAACAACAACGATATTTATATTATATAAACAAAAACAGACAGAGTTCATATTCCATCCATAGTGTCGCTTAGGACACTGAGATTACCCATACTATCTAAGAGATTAACAACACACTCCTTAATACTCTTGGGGGTCGTTTGGTTTGAACACAAGTTGTGATGGAATTAATTATGTTGGATAATTTATCTTTGGGATTATTTTTGTTGGGATTAATTATTCTGATATTGTTTCTGATTGATTGTTTGGTTTGTTGTATTAAAAGTAACATGTATTGCATAACTTTGAAGAAAAAGTTGTTTGCTTACAAAAATACCCTCCACCTTATCTAGTAGAAAAAGGGGTTTTGAGAACCTTAGGGTTATTTTAGTCAATTTCACTATTTTATCTTGCGATAAGTTATCTTTGTATTACCATTTTACCCTTTGATGGGTATAAGTTATCCCAGTACTATTTTTAATCTTGGGATAACTTATCCCACGATTAGTAACCAAACAAAGAATAAGGTGATATTAAAATTTTTATCCCATCATTATTTTT
This sequence comes from Lycium ferocissimum, assembly GCF_029784015.1. Taxonomy (NCBI): domain Eukaryota; kingdom Viridiplantae; phylum Streptophyta; class Magnoliopsida; order Solanales; family Solanaceae; genus Lycium; species Lycium ferocissimum. The sequence goes on from NC_081348.1 coordinate 54,926,265, forward strand.
GCTTATCCATCATACCAAACCATCCCTTAATACATAAGATACTACCACATTTATCTAGAGCTAGGTAATTAACTACAGACATAGGGGGACTTGGATAGATATAGGGATTGATGGAACTGGGTTGTTTGAGAGCTCCCTTTGCTAGACGGTGTGCTGCTTTGTTCCCTAGCCGAAAATTATGCTGGAGCGAAACTTGACCCCCCTTTGTCATTAGCCATCTGCAAGAGGAAATTATGTTAGAATACGTTTCAGGAAATTGAGTGTATGGGGCAGAGGATTTCCTCTGTCTAGCTCAATTTCCAATGGAAAGTGTTGTTGGCTAACTGCTAGTTTTAGGCCTTGATCTGCTGCAAGTAATTCTGCATGAAAGGGAGAATTAGAATAACAATTTTGATTAAAATCTAGGATCTAGTCACCTTTGTTATTCCGAAAGACTCCAGTAATAGCCCCTTTATTTGAAGGACAAAGGGAACCATCAGTGTTTAACTTAAATCATGGACTAGGAGGTTTATGCCAAGAAACATGTAAAAGTGTAATTTTTTGAAAATGGGTTCTCTATAAATCATGTAAAAGTGTAATTATTTTTAAATGGGTTTTCTCTAAATCATGTAAAAGTGTAATTATTCTTGAAATGTATTTCTCTAAATCATGTAAAAGTATAATTTGTTTTGAAATTGTTTTTTCCTTTAAATCATGTAAAAATGTAATTTTTTTTTGCCAAGTTCAATTTTTTATTTATTTTTATTTATTTTTATTTTTTATTTTTTATTTTTGCATAGAATAGAAGTTGATTGAAAATGTCGAGTCGTGGAAAGGGAGGAGCAAAACGACACCGTAAAGTCCTTAGAGATAACATTCAAGGTATCACTAAACTTGTTATTAGGGCATCTCCAACCTTGTACACTATTTTTTACACCAAAATGGTGGAAATTAACTCCAACCTATTACACTATTTTTTTACATCAAAAAAGGATATTCCTTTTATATTCTTTTCTCTCTTCTATATTATATTATTTTCTTTTATTTTTTTATTTTATAAAACAATTTTTTTTTTCATTTTTACATATTCATCCCATGTAATTCATATTTCTTTGTTATATAATCATTTAATATAAAATTATTTCATACCATAAATTTTTAAATAATATAAATTGTAAGCAAATATTATACGTTATACATAGCAATGGATAATTCAAATAAAAGTGAAATCCTTGATAAAATATAATTAAATAAATATTATATTATGGTAAAATTTATTTTAATTTTTACATAAATATTCAACTTCCATGATTAGCATGTTGCTCCCATAAATGCTCTATTAATGCATTACGAAGGGCAAAATGAGTATCCTTGTTCTTAATTTTTTTGTGTCGAGCTAAAAATTATGCAAATCGATAATTTTCATCTACCACCATTTCTACTGTTGGAGTTGGACCTTCCCAAGCATCTTGAATTGGTGCAATAAGGTCACGCTCATCCTCGATTATCATGTTGTGCAGTATAATACATGTAATTAATACCCATACATACGAAATTGGCTTTAGTTTTTTTTTTTTAACCATATAATCCAATTGTCCTCTAATCAATTGCAAAAAAATGTTCACTCGATCTACAGGATACTCTACCAATGAAGATATGCTATTATGCCAAGTTTATTTAGATGTTTCTAAAAATCCAATAACGGGTGTACATCCATCTAGAGATCATTTTTGGGGTCGAGTGGAAGAAACATACAATAATGCAAAGGATGAATGTTGGGAGTATCGCAACAGAAGATCGGTGGAATGTCGAATTAAAGTTATTGAGAAGGCTATAAGAAAATTAAATGGTTGTGTACGTCAAGTTGAAAATTTGCATTCTAGTGGTGCTTCAGATACATATATTGTGAGTATTTATTTTGTAATTACTTATAATTTATTTGTATATATTTACTTACAGTTTCCTTTTTTTTTTTTTTAAATATTGCAGATTAATCAAGCAAAATGTTTACTTATGCAAGATCCGAGCTACAAAAAAGGTTTTAAATTTGATCATGTGTGGGATATGTTGAAAGATTTTGAGAAGTTTAAAAATGTCGATCTTTGGAAGAAAAAAAGTTCGAAAGCAAGACTTCTTATATATCATCGGAGTCTGAGACTCCTACTTCTGATTCACCTCTAGTATATCTCCTAACTTATCATCATTTTCACAAAATTTGAATGAGGATGTTGCAGGTGATTCCACATCATCACAACGACCTATTGGGCTGAAGAAAGCAAAATTGAAGAGAAAAATCGATGAAGGTTTTTCATCTGCTATGCAAATGGTTCAATCAAAAAATAATCGGCTTGTTGAGTTGTTGGTAAAGTCAAGTGCTGATAGGCAACAAGATATGGAGATAAAAGATAGAGCTTTGAAAGTAAAAGAATTTAAAGAAGAAAATAAAATTTTATTGTCGAATTTAGATTCTATTGATGATCCAAATATTCGTGAATTTATTCGACAAGAACAAAAACGAATAATGGATAAAAGAAGTCAATAATTTCAACAGCCACAATCATAACAATCCTCTGCCCCATACACTCAATATTTTAATGATATTGGTGGATCTGGAAACGACCAACCAGAGTACTAAATTATTATGTTATTAAACATTGTTATTTATTAACAACGTATTATATTTTATATTTGCACTTTTCATTTTTGTGATGATTATATTTTTTTATACAAATATAACTTATGATAAAATTAATTTACAATTTTATATAAAAATAATATATACGAAAGTTAATTTATAAAAATTACACTCCAAAATTAAGATGTAAAATTAATATTATAAAGATATTACATAAAAAATAATTAGGTATATTAGAGACCTAAATGAAAAAATTAAAATTTGTAATATGTTAAATTAAAAGTGTTATATAATATAAAAATAATAATAAAATATTGATGAGTAATAATAAAATATTGATGAATAATAATAGTGTTACACCAAATTTGGTGCAACACTATCCACACACCAAAATGGTGTAAGAAATGGTGCAAGGTTGGAGCTCCAAAACACCAAAATAGGATTTGGTGTAAAAAATTGTGCAAGGTTGGAGATAGCATTTGGCGTTTGGCACGTAGAGGTAGTGTTAAGCGTATAAGTGGACTTATATATGAGGAGACACGAGGAGTTCTGAAGATATTCTTGGAGAATGTGATACGTGATGCTGTTACTTAAACTGAGCATGCTCGGAGGAAGACTGTTACTGCTATGGATGTTGTTTATGCTCTTCAAGAGGCAAGGAAGGACTCTCTATGGTTTTGGTGGTTAGAAATATTGTGTTCAAGAGAAAAAGAAAGTTGGAAAATTAAAGAATACGGGTTTTGATATTGGTCTTTATGATTGTTTGGAGGATGTATGTTAGTGTTTAGTGAATGAAATTTGACTGCATTTTTACAATTAGATTTGTCAATTTGTTGAATACTCTGCGTGAATACTTTTTTTTTTTTTTTTTTTTTGGTTGAGAAATTTAATCATTGAAATTGTAGACACATAGAGAGGAAGAGATAGTCGTAGCAAATGAAAAGCACTTGCATACCCAGTGAAAGAAACCTAAACTGAAACTAAATAAAAAATGGTACTTCTCTCAAATCTAACATATTTGGACATTTAAAATATCTGAAATTGAGCTAATGAATGCTCAATTTTGGATACTTTAAGAGCATATTTGGACATTTAAAATCGAACCCATCAAATTCAAATATAAATTCAAGATCCGTCTCTTGAGCGAAGGTTGCATTTTTGTAACACTCCACAGAGCTTATTACCAAGTGAAACATTACAGCACGAAAAAAAACCACTAAACTGGACAGGCCCAGATTTAGTGATTCAGATCAAAACTACTCCAAAGGTAAATTATAACTTGTATTCTAAACAGGGTAGAAGTTCAAGTTTAACAGCTTTCTTTCCAACTTTTTCAACATGCTTCCTTGAACAAACACCTCTTTGATGATCAGCCTGACGATGTACTCAATTTGCCTCTGTATTTTCTGAAAGACCACCATATTCCTATCGTGCCAAACATGATAAGTTGCAGCAGCTAATGTCAAGCGAAAAATGGTAGCTGCTGCCCCTTTGCCTCCACTGGATCTTTCAAACCAGTTCATTTCATCTGACCACTTCATTGCCCCCTCTTGTGATACCTTGCCAAATAGGAAGTTTATCCCAAACAGGAGCAGTAAACTTACAAGCAAAGAACAAGTGATCAATGGTTTCCACCTCCTCGTGATAGAGAGGACAATCCTCATCCTCAATCAATCCCCATTTAGCGAATCTTTCCCTGGTAATGAGTCTCCCATGGGCTATCAGGTTTACTATAAATAGCCACTTTGGAGCCCCTGGATTGTTGCAAATTAGCCTTCTCCAGGGAACTTTAGGGTGTTGTCCCAATAGCTTCAGATACATCTTCTTAGAAGGAGTTGAGTGCTAAAAGATCTTCTTTTGTCATACCAGCTTCCTCTACATACTTAGCTGCTTTGCGAACTTTCTGTATCATCCAACATGCCTGTTTATGAGCCATGCCGCATAGTGGATCTCTGCTTTCACAGTAAGAATGTGTCCATAAGAATGTGTCCATCTCACCCTAAGGATATCCTCCTCAGTTAACTTCCATAATAACTTGCACAAGGCTGCTTTGTTCCAAAGGTGAACATTCAGTAAGTTATCCCTCTTGCAGTCTTGGGCAAGCACAGTTTCTCCCGAGCCAAAAGTGCTTTCTTGGTCATTTCCAAATTCACTGTCCAAAGAAAGGTTCTGCATATTCTCTCAATAACTTCAACAATCTTCGTAGGCAAAAGGAAAAGTTTGAGACCAAAAAATCTTTACATGAGAACAGGACTGAGTTAAACTTAAAGATATTAAAGGGCCAACTATGGAAGAGCACTTGAACATAGAACAAATTAGAACAAGTTATATCTTTATCTGATACAAGAATTTATCCACCTTAAGAATAATGTTAAACAACTTTCCAGAAAATAAAGAAGATGAAATAAACAAATGTTTACATCAAAGTGTCAAAATTGATCCATGCTAATTTTTTTTTAAAAAAAAAATGCTTGCAATAAGCTACAAGTATCCCAGATACCGAGAGTTCTTATGAATACTCAATTGGCGCATATTTATCCGCCAATCCTCCTAAAAAAAGAATCCAGCACAAGAAAACTTTCTGAACACAAGAATTCTTTTGGCAACGGCTGCACGAGCCTGGAAAGCTTGGTGGAACTTTTGATACGGGATTAGATGCATCCGTCTTCCTTATTAGTACAGAGCTTTCCACTCTTTATCCAGTGTATTTCACGAAGTCATTAGGTTTATTAACTGCTGTAAGTGGAAGAATACTCCCACCCCCGAACTGTGCAAGAATTCACGACTGGCACGCCAATTCATCAGTGACTAGAGGAGGAATAAAAGAGCAGCCTTGCAACGTCTGCTCAAAGATATGCCCTACTTTAAGCAATTTCTCCTGCATCCATTTTAGTACGTAAAATATTAAGAACTTTAGGATGACTTACCAATCAAAAGAAAGGCAAAATGTCAACAAATAAAATTAATATAAAATAAAATAGGAACACAAGCAAACATGCGATAAAGAAAAGCAAGAAGAGAAGGGAAAAAAAAGGCATATAACACTAGAAACCATGTGAGGCAAAGTTAAAGTGATTTAAAAATCTCTTCAGAACATTGACAAGCATATCCTTCACTGAACTCTAAAACTACTTGGCGTTTTCACCTCCTTTCTAATCATATTCTACTTCTTCAGTTTTGCTTGCATTTAGTTTGAACGTTTATACTAACGTAGTTTCTAATTATTCTTTCCTAAAGTCGTACAAAAAACTCAATGCATTCAGCACTTCTTTTTAAGATGCTCACGTTTAACTCGATTCCATTTTCAAGCTAAGTAGCTATATCATCCATCTTTGCCCCCTCCTCTTAACTTTTAGAACAGTCTTTCAGCCAGTCCGTAATTTGTTGAATAATAGCAGCCGGTTGAGATACTGGGTTTTCTAATTTACTGCTATTGCCTTCCTTCCAGAGTTCCCAAACGGAAAAAATAGTAAGCATAGACGTGACGTAGCCAACTTGGGATTTCAGAAGCGAATTCCGACTACTATTTTAGAGTACCGAAGCTCAATGGCATTGATCACACTTACGGCCAGAAGAAAGAAAATACCTAGCGCCCCGGTCCCTCCATTGACTGATTGGCTTAGAGGGCATTCCGCACAATGCCAGTGCTAAAGAAAAATCTAAGTGTGAGTGGTATGAAGGAAAATGTTTTCCAAATAAGTGCATTTCTTACTCAGTTTCAAAAAATAAGTGAATTTTTTACTTATTTTCTGGTGTTTAGTAAGCAAAAAATATTATTCCAAAAATATTTGTATATAATCTAGACAGATACTATGGGGGATGGGGTGGGGTAGGGCTGTGGGGATGAAGGCAGGGGTAGAATGTGTTGGAGGGTGGAGAGGAGACAATCAAAGTTAATGCCACTATGGAACTTGTTTCCCTAATTCCACTGGGGAAGTTATTTCCCTTATTTTTTAAACGGAAAAGGCTCAAATATGCCATCGAACTATCGGAAATGACTCATTTATGCCACTCATCAATAGTTTGGCTCATTCATGCCATCGCCCGTTACCAAAATGACTCATCCATGCCATTTTTCATTAACGCCAGTTTTATAATACCAGATATGACACGTGGCCTCCAATTAGAAGTCTACGTCGTTTAATTAAACCAGCCCGATTTTAAATCCCAAATTAATAAAAAATCCGACCCATATACCCTACCCACCCACAGCCATAATCTAATTGGAGGCCACGTGTAATATCTGTTATTGTAAAACTAGCGTTAATGAAAAACAGCATGAATGAGTCATTTTGGTAACGGGTGATAGCATAAATGAGCCAAACTATTGATGAGTGGCATAAATGAGCCATTTCCAATAGTTCGATGGCATAAATGAGTCAAACTATTGACGAGTGACATAAGTGAGCTATTTCCAATAGTTTGATGGCATATTTAAGCCTTTTCCGTTTTTAAAGTTACTTGTTTTCCCGGAGAAAATATTTTCCTAAAAGTTTGACCAACCAAACATGGGAAAATTGAAATATATTTTCTCGTTTCCTCCATACCAAACACACCCTAAGTCAACTGGAGAAGTCAGAGTACTGAAACTCACCTCTTCAAATGCAGCACCAATCATCTGAATACCAACGGGAAGGGCCGCAGACTTGTTATCAACAAATCCACACGGGAGAACTAATGCTGGAAGACCAGCCAAGTTGACATTGACCTGCCGATGATGAAAAAAAAAATATAATCAACTAATGAGAACAGAAATAGACAAGCAAATTACATCATCATCTGACTGGAGGAGAAAAAAAAGAAAATTACTAAGAAAAATGTAAGCAGCAACAAAAATTACTTACAGTCATGATGTCGCCAGCATACATTGACAATGGATCATTCTTCTTTTCACCTGTAAATGCCACATGTCGTAGTGAGAGTTAGCATGGCCTTTCAATAGAAGGGTCTCGGGACAAAAAAGAAATAAAACAAAATGGTTTTAAGCAAGACCGTAAAGTAGCTACATCAGTAAAAGCAAAAGCTAAAAGAAACGTACCAATTTTGTAAGCAGCTGATGGTGCAGCAGGTGAAATCAAAATATCATTCTCATCTAATGCTGCCCTGAAGCTTTGCCTTACCAAAGTCCTTACCTGGAATAGAGTCTCTCTTTAATTTCTTGAAGAATTAAGATGAACACAAATTTATAGAGGAAAAAGGGTCAAAAATGCCCCTCTACTTGGGGAAAAGGGTCAAAAATGCCCCTCTACTTTGGAAAAAGGGCTAAAAATATCCTCCATTACAAATTTGGGTCAAAAATGCCCCTCCCGTCATTGAAGTTTTCAAATATACCTGTCTTAACGGAAATCTCCAACATAACCCGATTTCATTTTTAAACCCGCTCCATTTAAACCCGACCCAACTACATAAAAAAACCCATATGCGACCAACTTGTTCCCGAGTCCTACATCTGAAGCCACTAGGCACAAGAGCGGGTAACCCATATGCGTTTTTTATTTAGTTGGGTCGGGTTTATATGGAGTGGGTTTAAAAATGAAATCGGATTATGTTGGAGACTTCCGTTAAGACATGGGTATATTTGAAAACTTTAATGACGGGAGGGGTATTTTTTACCCAAATTTGTAATGGAGGATATTTTTAGCCCTTCTCAAAGTAGAGGGGCATTTTGACCGTTTTCCCATTTATAAAAGCACCTGTCAATTTGGGTCACATAAAAAGTCTATAAAATGTACAACCTGCTGGGCTCTCTTGTAGTACGCATCATAATAACCAGCAGACAGACCATATGTCCCCATTAGGACTCTCATTTTCACCTGTAAAGACATTTAGCACAAGTCAGTTCAACAGTTTCTTTTTTTATGACAGTGATTACGAGAAAGGGAAGCAAGAAAAGTTATGTTCCTTAGTACCTCAGAACCAAAGCCTCCGGCACGCGAATCCCCGTAAAGGGAGTTTAACTCATCAGCAGCAACTTGTTTTCCATACCTGCAATTGACATCACATGAAGTTAAGGATGAAAGATTCGACAAATTACTGCTACTCGTACGACAAGAGCTTTCTGCAAAATTTCTTCCAAGCTTATTTCTTGATTTTTTGGGCAAACATTACGCGGCTTAACATTTTGAAAGCTTATCATTACTAATGTAAGGCAGTCTCCGTAATTATATCTTCCATCTAAATTATGGTTGGTATCAAGCTAAAGTGGCAGTAAATTCTTAGTTCTTGCGACTAGTATGCAGTGATTAAAAGCAGTGTTTCAAAAGGCAGTTTCAGGACTCGCCTCGAGGCGAGGCACTGGCAAAACGCCCTGGGGCTCACATGTGGGGCTTAGTTCTGTGAGGCTTACGCCCTAAGCGCCCGACTGTATGCCCTAAACACGCCTAACGCCCAACGCTCGGGGCTCGCCTAACCGTTCTTACACAAATTATATGTTAAATTCCTTAGTTAAAGAAGTGAAGATAGTACTGCCATTATGTACTTAAACTTTCTCTGAGGAATGAAAAGGAAAGGTCAGATGCAAATAAAATTCTTCGCTGCATTACCTGACACCATCGTAACGGGACAAATTCGAAGAAGATTCAGATGAAGCAAGGATATAGTAAGCTGGCAATCCAAGAGAGAAGGATGGCAACGAGACCTGCAAAAACAAAAAATTATCAAATAATTCAACGAAGAAATATGCCACAGCATATGATCAGTCAATATGAGGGTCATATATATATACTGAAAAAATGAAGAATACCTCGGTGACAGTGCATCCAAGTTCTTCAAGATGACTAGCAGCACCACGGATTGAGGAAACTACTTCCGGGTCAACTCCATCTTCAATAGTTTCCCGGATCAGACCAACTCTCAGTCCTTTCAGAGGTCTGGAATCCAAATTATCTCTTGCAATAAATTGGGAAGCAAAGTCGGGAACTTCCTGTAAAGTAATGTTGTCAAATAATTAAAGCAACCTTTAAATATATACCACTAGCAGACCGTATAAACGATGTTGCGCTTCATATCAGAAGGAAATGCCAACAAGCTCTTATTAGGCTGAATCAGATCATATTACGCCATTGCCCCAGCTGCTCATTTTTTGAAATGGTAGCATTACTTATGTCAAAAGCCTGCACTAAGAAAGTGTTGTAGTTACATCCAAAAAGTAAGCAAAAGAGAACCCCAAAATGTAAAACTCTGACTATCTATAGAAAAGATCTAATGAATTGTAACAGGGTTTCACTATCATCTACCAATTCTAATTTACACTAACAAGAGATCAGCGGATAAGGTACTGCCCTAGCCACTCATTAGTAGCATGCATGCCAAACTTCTTCGCATTCATTACAAACATAGCAGATCAAGTGCATCACAAGGAACAAAACTTATTAGAGATGATCTTCTCTTGCCCTTTTTAAAATAGTTTTTTAAAAAAAACTAGGAGGTGTCATGAAGTACAGCAAGCAAAGAGCTTGTACAGACTACAATAGAACTTGGAAATATGTCAGTGCTAATAAATATGGCAAAGAGGAGCTCTAGAAACCAAAATCTGTAGCTCTCCTTATAAAGTTCTAGAAGAAGATCACTTGACTGGGAAATTTAATGAGATGGGTTCTTTTCGGCAGAAACTTCAGGAGGTGAAGTTGATTGAACATCAGGAGGATTCACTCAGATACAGTGATGGATTATTCTCTGATACGTCATGTTCTAAGCTGTTGCAGGAAAGCTGTGGGAATGTTCTTTTACACTGGCCTTAGAAATAATTATGGAAGACCATAGCACCACCTAAAGTGGCCTGTTATGATTGAATAATAGCCCATGATGCATGTCTTACTCAAGATATGTCACAGAGAAAAGGAATCAGCTGGTGCAGCAGATGCCTTTTTTTGTTGTTGTGAAAACTCTTCTGAAGCAATGAACCACTTAATTTTTGCATAGTCATCAGATACGGCAAATTTGAACTTTATATTTGAATGTTTTTGGAGTTTATTAAGTGATGCCACAGAGCTTTGGAAGCCTCGTATGCAGCTGGTAGTCACATACCATGGCAGAAAATGACGTGGAAGACCATTCCCCTTTGCATTGCATGGGCAGCACGGCTAGAAAGGAGTAGTACATGTTTTGATGGAAAGAAGGATTCTATTGCTTGTACAAAATACACCCAGAAATAGGTGCCTTGGTTGAGAGAAATATTTTTGTAACTACTATGATATGCTATGAACTTGTTTGATTCCCTTAAGCTTGAACAGCTCCATTTTTTTGTACTGGCTTTAGTACTTTCTTGCTACTTATTGAATAATTCACTTTACCTTATCAGAAACAAAACTATTCCCTCTGTTTCAATTTGTTTGTCTTAGTTTGACTCTGCATGGAGTTTAAGAAAGTTAAAAAAAAAACTTTTGAATCCTATGGTTTTAAACTAAAAATATGTATAATGTAACAAAATGCCCTTTAATCTCGTGATCTTGAACATGCCATGTGGGATGTTGAAATTACGAGTTGCCAAATTAGGAAAGAGACATTCTTTTTTAAACAGACTAAAAAGGAAAGTAATAAAAATAAATTGAAACAAAGGGAGTAGTATAGAAAACTTACTCTCTTGCTACTTGTTGCATCAAACTTGTCGTGACCAGAAATTGCATGAAGGAGAATGCCTGCATCAGCAACTGATGAGCTAAAACAGCCTATAACATCCAGAGACGAAGCATATGCCACGAGTCCGTATCTGGAGACACGTCCATATGTCGGCTTCAGACCAACAACACCACAGAAAGATGCTGGTTGCCTAACGCTTCCACCAGTATCACTTCCCAATGACACCATACATTGTCTAGCAGAAACAGCTGCAGCTGATCCCCCTGATGAGCCACCTGGTACCCTGGACAAATCCCAAGGATTTGCTGTCACCTAATAATACCAAGATGCATCACCTGAGTAAACCATGTAAAGTTACAAACTGGACTCGTTCGAACAGATTCTTTAACTACACTTATCTCGTTCATTACCTGAGAATATGATATTGAACTTACTCGCATATTCAACATGGTAGATCATACAATCTATCCCTTCTAATGCATACACCTTGATGTATTCAATACAGGACCCCCCAAAATAAATGAGGCTGAAGAGAAAAAGATGGAAGCTTTATTTAGATTAAAGTAGAAAAAAGGGAACTTGAAATTGTTTTTGCTAACAAATTAGAATTTAAGTTATTGCCTAACCTCAATTACAGAAGCGGAGCTTAAGCAGCTGGACAAGAAAATGTTCAAGTACAACTCAACTTATTACAAACTGTAATCTAGATAGCAAATTGCATATTCAGCCGATTTCAAAGTTTAACTCATAGGCACTAAGAAAGTCTTGGGGATCCTTCAGTTCGATGTATAAGGAAAAAAATCCCAGCACAAAATTCTACTTAGCTAATACTACAACACTTGTTTTTTGGTATAAAACTTTCCCTTACTAATTCAAGTTCATACCTGTATTCTGATCCTACATATATAGTCCATCAACTAAACAGACCCTTAGTGAAATATTTCCTCTAGGAAAACAAGTTCCTTGAAAATGAGAAAAATGACTTCCGTAGCAGAAGTAAGGAATTTTTTTTTTTTTATAAGAGCCCATTTGGATTGACTTATAAGTTGGTCAAACCAGCTTATAAGCCATTTTAAACTTATTTGAGTGTTTGGCAAAAATAGAAAACAGCTTAAACTAAGTTAAAAAGTGCTTAAAATAAGCCAAAACCAAGAAATTGCTTAACCTCAATTTATTTATTTTTTGGCTTAAAAGCCATTTTGGTTTGACCAACAACTTTACCCTTTTATCCCTTATATTTTTTTATTAATTCCAATACTACCCTTACTTCTAAAAAAACCCTTTAAGCATTTTTATCCAAACAAGTAACCGCTTATTTATAAAATAACTTTCAGCGCTTAAAAAGTAGTGCTTAAAAGCCACTTTTTTCCGGCTAATCCAAATGGGCTCTGAGTAACATTGCAATCCCATATATAAATGCTGTTGGCACTATAATTTCTACTTATTTACCAAACACCAACAAATAAATAAGAAACAGAATTCCGTCATACCAAACACACCCTTAATGAAACAAAACTAAATATAAAATCTTGGGAATACCCATTTTTACCAAACAAATCAAAATGAGAGAGATGAACAACACACCTGATAAGCTGATCCCTCAGTAGTACTTCCCATACCAAATTCATCCATATTAGTCTTCCCAACAACAATACCCCCACACTTTTTAATCTTTCCAACAACAGTAGCATCAAAAGCTGGTTTATAATTCTCTAAAATCTTCGAACCAGCTGTTGTTTGCATATCATATGTACAAATATTATCCTTAACCCCAATTAAAACCCCAGTAAGTGGGCCTAACTCTTCATTATTATCCCTAATTTTCCTATCAATTTCTTCAGCTTCTTTTAAAACGACGTCGGATACGTAAAGGAAGCTTTTGAGGTGTGGTTCGGTGTGGCGTAAATGTGTTAAGAATGTTGTGGCAAGATCAACGGCTGAGATTTCACGGGATAAGAGGGATTTACGGGTTGTGAGGATTTGGGATGTGGAGAGACATTTGATAGAGAAATTAGGGAAACGCAGAAGACGAGGGGTTTGTACTGTGGATAGCATTGGAGTTGTGGGTTTGTGGAGCAAGCTTACAGTGTGCTATGGCGAGTGGAGTGAAGGAGATGAATGTTTGGGTAAAGGGTCAAAAATGCCCCTGTTTGGGAAAATGACTAAAAATATCTCCGTTATAAATTTTAGTAAAAAATATCTCTCGCGTCATTAAATTTTTTAAATATAATCCTATCTTAACGGATATCTCTAAAATAATTCGATTTTATTTTTAAATCAGCTTCATTTAAATCCAACCAACTACATAAAAACACATATGTGACCAACTTGTTACTCAATTCTACATTTAGAGCCTCTAGGCACACAAGCGGGTAACCCATATGAGTTTTTTATTTAGTTGAGTCGAATTTAAATGGAGCAGGTTTAAAAATGAAACGGGTTATGTTGGAAATTTCTGTTAAGATAGGGATATATTTAAAAACTTTAATGATGGAAAAGATACTTTTGTCCCATATTTACGATGGATGGTATTTTTAGCCCTTTTGTCTAATAGAGGGGCATTAATGTTCCTTTTAGAGGTTTTACCCATTTAAGGGGTTGTTTGGTTGGCCCTTTGAGGAAAGAACAATATTTGGGTCTTTGTATAAAACTCCGCATTATTATTAACAGTAAGTATTAGTTAGTTCGTGATATTAAAATCTATTATATTAATATTTGCATAACTCATGCGAGTATTTATGTAAGGATATTATATTTTAATGAATGAGATTAAATACTATCAAACAAGAATATAGCTAAGAAGTGAATTATAGAACCCGTTTAGATTAGTTGATTTGAAGTGGTTGATAAACATCAAGTGATGAAAACACTTTTAGTTTTAGGTCTTCTTGAATTAATTTATTTACGAATAAGTATTTATGTGTTTGGATGAAAGTGATGAAACTTTTAAATAAGCTATTAGTGTGTTTGGTATGACTAAAAAATATTCAAAAGTTATTTACAAAAATATAAAAGTTATGTTGACACCCAATTTTGACCCTCCTTTCTTCCAACTCATTTTCTCAAGCTTCTAAATTAATAAAATATCAAATACCTTATTTTACCGCTATTTTATTACTTTTACTAATTCAACTATTTTTTACTAGTATTGTATTATTATTATTATTATTATTATTATTACTATTATTATAATTATTATCGTTATTATTTATTATCACTATTGTTATTGTTATCAGTATATGTTTACAATTACTACATAATATTGATATAAAGGCTTGGTAAATTTAGAAGCCAAAAAGAAAGGAGTAGTAAGATCAACTTGTCAAATCGGCTAATTCAAGCCCAAAATTGAATTCTTGAACAAACCCATTTCATTCCTATCGAAAATTACCCTCCATCCCTAAGCCCTAATCTCTCTCGGCGTCTTTTTCTTTTCTTTTCTCGTGGCGAACCTCCTTTGTCTTTATAGTCATTTTTGGTTAAAATTTCTCTGTCTCTCAGCCATGAACAGTCGTTCACCCAATTCCACGCCAGCTTTGACTTATTTCAATACTTATCAGAACCATTTCTGTCCTTTTGATGATATAACATCCATATTTCAAACTTGAAATCTCGTGGCAGAGATTTTCTTCAACTTTTTTCTGTCATGATCTTGATTGATCTTCAAATGGCTATTGAAATCCCGCCCAAATGTTAGCCTAAAAACCCTAGCTCGTCACTATAAATACAAGCATTTTCTATTCATTAAAAAAAAACTTTTTTGGAACGGCCGACTTCTTTCTTTGAAATCATTATCTTCTTCTTACTATTTTTTTCTCAAGGCACTTAGTCTTCATTCTCTGGTTATCTCGGATCTGAGCGTCGTTCGTGTTTGAGCGTAGATCGGAGATCTAAAGCCCCGTTCACTGCACCCGCAAAAGAGCCGAAGAGTTTCATTTGAGACTCAACGATTGTTCGAGCAATTTGCACGGAGCCAACACAACCTCATTTTCTCATTGTTTTCGTTGAATAACGAAGCTCTTGGCGATTTACTATCTCTAAGGAACCGAATGGAAAACATGCTCATCATCTTGTGTCTTTTTTTTTTTTTTCCCTCGTTTGCTAACTTATGTGTTAGTGTGTTGAAAACTAGATCTTATGGCATTAACAAGAAGCGTTTTCACAACACCCCCCGATGTTAGTAGAAAATAATATTTAACGTGTAAGGGATAACACCTAGTTTAGAGGGAATGATGGGTGGTATAATATTTCAGCAAGAATCCAAAAAGTAACTTTTTTAAAAAAAAAACCCCACTCTAGTTTCCAAATGATTCTACTACAACCAGAGTTGTTTTCTTTTTTACGTTTAGTATAGTTAAGCTAACTATTAAATAATTGTTATTCAATTATAAACTCATTTTTTACCAACTTTGAATCCAAACTTTTTAATTGGGAACTAATTTTGCCTTTATCTAGTCTATTAAAAGGGTCCAAAGTTTGCCTTGCTTTGCAATAAGACGTTCTCAAACTTTGGTACGTTTTGGTCTCAAACATTCTTTTAAATATCAAGTCTTAAATCAGTTAAGTTATCCAAATGCTATGCAGTTTTAACATACAAGTTTTCCACGAAATGCATTAGCACTTGTGTTTTAATGACCTTTTTTTTAAGCCTAGTTAATTCACCTAAGTTTGGCCGGTTAACCGTATTTAACGGATCTTAAAGGATGCTTAATCCCTTCCCTTTAGGATAATTAGAACCCTTACCTAGAATCATATAGGTTAAATAGTTTTTTAAATCAGAGTTAATTTAGCATTACTTTAGGTGTCCTAATTCATATTAAAAATAATTAGGTGGCGACTCTTTGCATAATTATTTGAGAATCACCAATATGTTGCACCTTAATTTAACCTGGTTAAAATGGGGTATAACAAGTTAAAAGTATTTTTGTATAAAAAAGGTAAATGAAGAAATAAAATAGAGAGATAATTAAAAGTTAGTAGGCGTTTGGCCATGGAAACCAAAAAATAATTCTTTTTTTTTGGGAATTTTTGAAGTTGGAGTTGTGTTTGACCATAGTAACAACAACAACATACCTAGTTAAATCTCACAATGTGGGGTCTGGAGAGGGCAAAGTGTACGCAGACCTTGCCCCCACCTTGGAAGGTAGGGAGGCTATTTCCGAAAGACCCTTGGCTTAAAAGAAAATAAGGAAAACAAGAGAAAAGAATCAGATACGGACAAGCAAATCAAAACAATGCGAAAATGAGAAATATCAAGAGCAACGAAGTCATGATAAAGCAGTAAAGATTGACAAGACCAACACATAGAAGCAGGATAAAAATACTCCTAATACGAGAAAGGAAACTTCGCGGCCCCCCATTAGCCCTCTACCCTGATACTCGACCTCCACCCCCTCCTATCACCGGTCATGTCCTTGGTAAGCTGGAGTAACGCCATGTCCTGCCGAATCACCTCTCCCCAGGCCTTCTTTGGCCTACCCCTCCCTCTCTTCAGGCCCACCACTGCCATCCTCTCATACCTCCTCACTGGCGCATCAGCGCATCTCCGCTGCATATGGCCGAACCACCTCAACCTCCCTAAATATTTTGTGTTTAACCATAGTATTTGAAAATAATATTTTGTTGTTAAAATGTACTTTTTCAACAAGGTTTGGTTGTGAAAAACAAAATTTTGGTTGTTTTTCAAATTCTAAATACAAATTCAAGTTGTATTTGGAATTTTCATGGCTAAACACTGATTTTTTTTAAAAAGTGAAAAACTATTCCGGAAAAAAGTGAATAATTCTTATGGCTAAACGGGTCCTTAAGTATATTTTAGGAAGAGTATTTCGGAGATTACCTAAATTAATAGGGATAAAATCGTAAAAAAAGTTGGTAAATCAAAAGTGCTTATGTAAGCGCTACCGTATAAGCACTTTTGGTGTTCAACAAAGGCGCAAATGAAATTAAAGTGCTTATGATCTAGTTTGACTAACTTATAACCTAGTACTGTGCTAGGTATAATAACGTTACATTATTATTTTCTCTAGAACAGTTCTTATGTTATTATTTATCAATAACAATTTGTACATTATAATCCATGCACAAGTAGTTTGTGAGCCAAACAACTCCAGTACTGGACAAAACAACTAGAAAAAGCTTCCCAATTTGAATGAAATACTACTATTCTTACAAACTGTGATGCAACTCCAATTATGTTCAATGTCGTTTTGATAGAACCCAATACTCACCTCTGTTACGCCCTATTTTGAACGAGTCCAATATAGTTTGCAACTTCCCGGTTCTTCTTCGGTTTAAAAAGGGTTAGAGTCGCCATCTTATTTTTACGGAAAAACAGGAAACCTATATGTATTTATGTGTCTACTCCATTTTTAGTCCACGGAACTTATGAGATTCTAGATAAGGGTTTTATTTATCCCGAGGGAAAGGTATTAAGCATCCCTCGAAGCTCGTCCTATAAATAGCAGGTCCTTAAACTTAGTTTAACCTTGAACACTAGAGGGAGATTATCTATCTGTTTATCATTATTATTACATGTTTTCAAAATGTTATGACTTCATGAAAAGCTACACTAGGTGATAATATACTAAGTATATACAGTGTATAAAAAATGTATTTATATCAAGTATCAAGTATTCAGAAAGAATATATATTAAAAAAGAATATATAAAAGAGTATACAGAGAATGTACCTCGTAAGTATAAAAGTGTATCGTTATTTAGTATAAAAAGTGTACATATGTTAGTGTAAAGAATGTATAAAAAAATGCAAGAGTATGTAAAATAAATATATCAAGTATATAAAGAATGTATGTCTATGTATATAACGGAATGTAGGTATGTGAAACATATAAAGAATGTATTTCAAATATAAAAGAGTGGATATCAATAAAAAAAAAATGTATAAAAAATTGTACAACTAGATATATCAATGCATAAAGAATGTAAGAAGACTTTAAGAATATTCATTAGTGTAGAGATCTTATATAACAAAAGAATTTGAAAAAAGTAAAGTCGATTTGACTTATTTCTACCGTTTCGTAAAAAAAAGTGTTTGTTTAATGAATATCCTATCAAAAGAATAAGGAACAAAAGAATTGTAAAAAGCATTGGTAAAAAATAAGTATAAGGAAGTGTGGATAAAAAATGAGTGCAAATGTGCAATGCCTCTAAAGAATAAAAGATTTGTAAATGGACGACTTAATATTTACCTAGCGTCAAATGTGGATTTAACTTAACTAAAATATGTTTTAGTGTACATGGAAACAATATAAATTGTAAGTTGTATTAAAAGTGTATAAAGAATATAAAATAAAGGATGGACTAGTATTTTTGCTTAAACGTCAAAAGTGTAAATTTAATTAACGAAGCATTTATACCAAGTCAATTAAATCTATTTATGAAAGTATTGACGGCCTAAGTCTTGCCTAGAGCAAATGACAAATTTTAAGTTAAACAAACAAGGCGACAAGTAAATAAATATATCAACTCGTTTTCCAAAAATAAAGTTTCTATTATACTACGAGTTTATGTTTTGTACAATTTTAAATAACGCGCGCGAAAGTAAATACAAACAAGGATTCGATGAAGTCTTCGGGTTCCTTCCGAGTGTCGTCTTCGGGATGTGTCTCGTTATCCGTATAAACACTTAGTAAAAGTGTTAGTAAGAGAATAAATAACTATCAAATGAATTAAAGAAATAATGAATAAACTTAAAATAAAAACCCGTCTTTTGTACATGGGAGGCCTTGGAAATCGACGGAAATTTCTTCATCGGCCAAAAGTGTAATATTGTAATAAATTGCAAGATGAAAGAAAAATGTATTGGTTAAAATAATTTAAAAAGTCAAGAAGTAAAGGGTGTGACATAAAGTTCTAAAAAGGTAATTTGACATAAAGTCTTTCAAAAGTGATTCGACATAGAGTCTTAAAAAGGTGATTTGGCATAAAGTCTTTAAAAGGGGGATTTGACAAAAGTGAGGGTGAAACTTGATTTGATCTTAGTATGTAGTATATTTAATGTGAAACTGTATATGTAAATGATGTATATAAAAGAAATATATGAATATAAAAAAAATATACGTAGAGAAAATGTAAAGAGCAAAATGCGTAGAGAAAAAATAAAACAGGCATGTAGTTTGATGGTACAAAAAATGTAAAAGAAAATGCTTGAAAATGTATACATATATTAAAAAAAAATTGTAGAGACAACATAACAAAAACATAAAGATAATGTATGAAAAATATAAGGATAATGTAGAGACAATAAAGTGCATTCTCTTTAGTAAAAAGTTTCTTCCTTCTTCACTTAGTGGTAAGGTAATGTATGTACATTTATATGTATATAATGTATGGTATAAAAATATATAAAAGAATATAGAGATGTAATGATGTAAAGGAAAAAAATGTGGGTTAAAGTGAAAAAGATGTATGAAAAAATGTAGAGAAAATATATGAAGAAAATGTAGAGACAATCTATGAATAAATATAAACAAAATTCATGAATAAATGTAAAGACAATACATGAATAAGTGTAGAGACAAATGCATGACTAAATATAAAGATAAATGCAAGAACAAATGTAAATATACATGTATGTATGAATAAATGTAAAGACAATACTTGAATAAATGTAAAGACAAATGCATGAGTAATATAAAGACAAATGCATAAGTAAATGTAAAGATAATGTATGAATAAAGACAAATGTATGAATGAATGTAAACACAATTGCATGAATAAATATAAAGACAATGTATGTAATGTATATAAAAAATATAAAGACAATGCATATAATAAATTTAAAGACCATGTATATAAAAAAATATAAAAGCCAATGTATGAAAAAAAGAGAGAGAAAAATATAAAGAGAAGAGGAAGATGCTTAGCCTGGATAGTCTTCCTATGAAGAGAAAAATATGGAGAGTGAAGAGAGAAGAAAAAATATATGTGAGGTAGTGTGAAATGGTGAAAAAATATGAAGACCGATCCCCTCTATTTATAATACAAAATGACCCCTTGTTTTGTCCAAAAAATAAAGAACTACACCACATTGTCCCTTAATGCCACATTTGATCTTCGGGTGAGTTATTGTCAATGGAGATTTCACCCTTTAACCAATGTATAAAAATCTATTAACCAATGAATAACCCAACCTATCACTTCAAATGTCACCTTTTTAAAAGGTGACAAGTAAGAATTAATTCTGCTTCGATTTTATCTCACCGACGTGACTTGTATTAAAATATAGTTAACTAATACATGTATAAATAATAATGTAAGTATAAAATATAAATATTAATGTATAAGATATAAAAATGTTCACATATAAAATAAAGAAACAATTATTAATCGCATAAAAAATGGTAGTATTGTTTCATACATGCAAAAATAATGATTCTTGAAAAATGACATTAAGAAAATTGATAAAACTCTTAAAATGAGACAATTATCAATAAATCATCAAAAATGTGTAAAAAGTATAACTTGTCTTTGTTTTAACGATCCGAGCTTGGTTTGATCCCACACGTTAATTTTAAACACGGTGAACCAAAATTAGGTGTCAACAACCTCTAATTCGAGGTTAAATGAAATACATCCTAAACTGTGTGCTCAGCTATTTGACGTCTTCCAGTCAACGAACTTAGGAATAACTTCTACATTACTACTTGTCAAAAAATTGATGTAATTTTTTCTATTTTGCAGTACAAGGGTGTGCTTCAACTGGTTGCTCGCGTATTTTTTGTGAGATACAACAGCTACCACCGGACCAACGTTTTCAACAACGATGGAAATGAATCAAAGCAGGACCATAGCGTTCCTCTAGAGTATCAATTTCATATCTTGCCTCCACTTGTGAGACTGAAAAAAAGAGTGTTCAAATGTTTATAAAAACAAAAGAAAATATGTAACAAACTAAATCAGACAGGAAGAACAGCAGAAAATAAATGCAGAGTTAGATCCTAGCACAGTGCAACCAAGTGTGTGGCGTAGCGGTCACTAAGGTGTAATGTAAACCATGGAAGACTAGGATTCAAAACCAGGCAGAGGCTAAAACAAAAAAAAAAGGTTATTTTCATCTGCCTAAACTTGATGGTGGAAAGTAGGAGATAGTAAAAACAACTAGCCGATGTGAAATAAAGTCAACAAATGGACTGTTTCATACACCGGTTTGCAAGTTACGCGCGACATGGGCAATTGCACCAACCACTGTTGATTAAAAGAAAGTCAGTACCCAAAATCAAGAAGGGGCTGGTTTGTCCAAGCACAACTGAAGAGAATCTGCTAAGCAACTGCCTGGGCTAGCAGCTGAAAGGCAACATCAGAGAGAAGGTCGGAATCTGACATTAGCCCCTCAAGCTCTTAAGCAGACAGTTTGGAGAAAGAAGAAGCCTCATAAGGAGCGAAAATTAATGTCATTCACATCTCGATTTCTTGTGTAATTTTTGGAGTTAACAGGATAGGAGTGTAGATACTTAAAAGAGACAGTGGATAAACTAACAGTTCTATAGTCGTGACATGTAAACTTTGTTTACACCTTGTATAAGAGTATTTATTCTCTTTTTGCTACCACTGATATTTAATACTCCCCCAGTCCCCATTTGCGTGAAGTTGTTTGACTGGGCATGGAGGACTTTTGAAACTTGTGGTAAAATAAGTCATAGATATTTGTGTGCCACATAAATCATCTCCTTAAGATAAATTGAGAAGTTTAAACTTAAATTGTTACTTAAATTTAGAAAGGAATCATTATTTTTGGGACTTACTAAAAAAAAAAAAAAAAAAAAAAGTATCGCATAAATTGGCGGAGGAGTATTACTTATCAAATATAATATAAAACAGAAAGGAGGTTCTTTTACCTTCAAAATGAGAGCCAAGAGGAAAATCGGAAAAGAATCAAGAGAAAAAGAAAGAATCGGAATTGATCGATAGATTTCTCGAAACAAACGAAAAGGAAACGAAAGAAAATGCCACTAATGGAAACATTAAAAACAAGCCATAGTTCACCCAGATATCAAGACCCTCAACCTTTCTCATTTTACCATGCATAGAATTCCAAAAATGTGTGAAAGGGCAGGAATCTTGTGGATCCTGTAGCATCATTCCTAATCAAACTTTGTTTTCTTCTAAATTGGTTTGGCAATAACCTAATAAGTTTAAACAGAAGAGTTGAGAAAGAGGCGGCAATTAACACTGACCTGAACATCCAAACTTGCTAGTGTTCGTCGTACGTCTTGGCTGGACTGCCGAAGAGACATCTCTAATGTAGATTTTTTCGAGTTTTTGCCAGAAAATGCTTTATACGCAGAATCAGTGTGTATCGTCTCCATGAATGAACCAAAAAGTTTGTCACGGGTACCTATTAATGACAGAGTAAAGATGTCATTACCTGTTTCAGTTTCAGAATAATATCACCACAGGTTAATTAGTTTGTTGGTGTATCTATACATCAGTGTAGATTACTAAGATCAAATTCCCCTTCCCCAAAAATTTGACAACAACAAATAGGTAATTGTTTTTCAGAAGTACTATATCAGGTAATCATCCAAATTAAAACAGCTTATCGAAACTTGTCAGTCTCGATTTCAATTTTGAACATAAAAAGGAATAAGCATTTGTAAAATTTTATGCTATTTGGACCAGTTTTTTTATACTTTATTTCTACATACTAAAGCAAGTTTTCTGACCCCAGTTAACCCTCACGGTAAGTAACTAAAAGAAATAAAGTGCACGGCATTTAGATGAAGAGGAAGCCCCTGTCAAACTCACTTTTTTACAACTATGTTGGAAATTTCTTCTACTACTACTGCTACTACAAAACCATCATACAAGTCACATTAACATATTAAACTTCTTACCCAATTAACTGTACATAAAATGGACCAAAGAAGTGCAAGTTTTCCTTTAATCTAGTTTATCCTATCTCCACTAAGTCCTTTACTTTTCTCTTTCTTTCTTTCTTCCTTTTCGTTGAGTTTTCTTTCCATTTGTTTCCTTTTTCTTCAGGGGAGGGATGGTAAGGTTGCATTGCATAGAAACAAACAAAAAAATATTAACTTTGTACCTCTTCTAGTCCGCGAGGGTATAGAACTGTTCGATAATAGGCAGTTGACATCAGCGTATTTGGACTATATGAACTGAAAAGACTGCACCAGGAAAAAAATATAAGAGATTCTATCAAAAGAATGCACATTGACAAACAGACAGTTTGGAACAACGTTCAAAACACATATCATTTTCTGAATAAGACAGGGCCAAGAGAGGGAAAAACGGACGATAGGCATGCAGAAGTTCTAGAACCGATGAGGCATAATCAATGCAATAGCAGGTGTGACCAGCAGCCAAGCACCCAGTGAAAACTCCTTTTCAGACTAGACCAAGTTTTTTTTTTGGGGGTCATTTGCACTTTTGACTCCTAGTTTGTGCTAGTCTTTAATTTTTACCCTTCATATGGGCCGGTCTTTAATTTTTGCCTTCAAATCAAACTTATGCCCAAAGGGGCATAAGTTACGCATCATAATATTCACAAGTTATGCCAGCGCCCTTAAGGCATAAGTTCGATTTAAAGGGCAAAACTTAAAGACCAGCCCATTTGAAGGGCAAAAATTAAAAACCAGAATTAGTTCTTTAGATACTTCAAAAATAATAATAGGACAATGGACCAACATTGGTACGTAACACTGAATTCTTGCTATGGTAATTGATATGGACTAACTATTTTGGGATGCTGCAAGAATATGTGGTAGCAAAGTGTCATTGAACATTTTGTTAGAATAGCATGACATTAATGAAAAAAGGCAAAAGTTACCTGAGAGAAAAGAGTAGCAGCTTGGCAAGTATCAACCATTATTAGCAGCTCCTTGAATCTGAAATTGAACAATGAAGATATGATAAAGCATCGTCATGGAGGACCAGCAAAGAAACAATCCATAAATATGAGATAATCAACTAGGAGTCATTTGCATAAATGCCAGAGAACAAACAGAGTGCTAAGATTCATAGCAGACATCCAGCAGGTCCTTATCAGTTTCAAATGGGAGACGAAAATTCTATATGATTCCTAAGACAATGTTGCTTCATAATCAACGTTATTTTTCAACAAGACAGCATTAACAAACAACGTAAAATCAAGGCCAGTTTCTTTACCTACGCTTTTCTTTCATTTGTTTCACTGCATCGGCTAAATCATGACTTTGAAGCTCTTCCGAATCCTGAAACTTTAAAAACTCGTCTCCACCATGCCCTGTCATGTACAGAAGTACGTGGCTTCCTTCATCACTAAGAAGCCGTTTTGATCTTGGGACAGCTGTTTCATGACCACCAGTCAACACCCTCAAGAAGTTTTCAACTGTTACTTCATAACCTCGATAATCTACCTGACGTTTAGAAGCTTGTAAAATTAAACCACTACATTAAGCCCCCGTTTGGCCATAAGAATTATTCACTTTATTCCGAAATTTTTTTTCACTTTTTTCGGAATAGGGTTTTCAAGCTTTAAAATTAGAATAACTTGATCGAATACCAAAAACTCAAAAAACTTGTTTTTCAAATTTTTTTTACTTTTTTTTTCTTCACTTTTTTACAACTACATTTCACCAAAAATTACAATTTCAAAAACTATGGCTAAACACAACTCCAACTCCAACATTCCAAAAAAAAGTGAATTTTTTTTTTTGGTATCTATGGACAAACGGGGCCTAAATAGATAGCAAAACAACCTTAAGACAGT
>NC_081348.1:54951283-55020150 GCF_029784015.1 Lycium ferocissimum
AGAAGAATGGTGATATCAACGTGCAAGAGATTTGTTCGAGCTGCTAATATGACCGATTTATTCTACTCAAGTCTATACCAACCGCAACCAAGTCTATAGCAACCGCAACTCTCAAGTGAAGATGTGAAGATTCAAGTTTTTGGATTGAAGTTCTCATCGTGGGGAGTTAATACGCGTTGTACTCTCTTTTTCCCTTTCAAGGTTTTTGTCCCACTCGGGTTTTTCCTTGTAAGTTTTAATGAGGCAACCAAATAGCGTATTATTAGAAATGTGTACTCTTTTTCCTTCACTAGATTTTTTCCCACTGGGTTTTTTCTAGTAAGGTTTTAATGAGGCATATTATCTATCGAAATAGACATCAAGGGGGAGTGTTATAAATATTATTATAATATTGTGATGTCTATCTTTAGGAGAAATTTTAGGGTTGGCTAGGTTTGTGACTTTGGCACCAAGTCAATTCTCTCCTATAAATAGAGAGGTTCTCTTCATTGTATTTCATCCCTCATAAGAAATAAGAACTCTCTTCTCTCTTCTTCTACAAATATTCTTGCTTTAGTTTATTATTTCATAACAGCATTATTATTATAGTATTAGTTAGTTCGCGATATTAAAATCAATTATATTAATATTTGCATAACTCATGCGAGTATTTGTGTAAGGATATTATATTTTAATGAGATTAAATATCAAACAAGAGTATAGCTAAGAAGTGAATTATAGAAACCGTTTGGATTAGTTGATTTGAAGTGGTTGATGTTTATTTGAAGTGGTTGATAAACATCTAAGTGATGAAAAACACTTATAGTTTTAGGTACTGAATTAATTTATTTATGAATAAGTAATTATGTGCTTGGATAAATATGATGAAACATTTAAATAAGCTATTAGTGTGTTTGGTATGACTAAAATATTCAAAAGTTAGTTACAAAAATATAAAAGTTAAAAGTATTTTTGTATAAAAAAGATAAATGAAGAAATAAAATATAGAGATAATTAAAAGTTAGTAGGCGTTTGGCCATAGAAATAAAAAAATAATTCACTTTTTTTGGAATTTTTTAAGTTGGAGTTGTGTTTGACCATAGTATTTGACAATAATATTTTGTTGTTGAAATGTACTTTTTCAACAAGGTTTGGTTGTGGAAAAAAGTGAAAAACAAGATTTTGGTTGTTTTTCAACCCCCAAATACAACTTGAAGTTGTATCCGGAATTTTATGGCCAAACACCGATTTCTTGAAAAAGAAAAAATATTGCAAAAAAAAGTAAATAATTCTTATGGTCAAACAGGTCCGTAACGTATGTTTTTGGAAGAGTATTTTGGAGATTACCAAAAATAATAGGGATAAAATCGTAAAAGATTTAGTAAATCAAAAGTGCTTATATAAGCGCTACTGTATAAGCACTTTTGGTGTTCAACGAAGGCGCAAATGAAATGAAAAGTGCTTATGACCAACTTATAAGTTATAACCTAGTATGATGCTAGGTATAATAACGTTACATTATTATTTTCTCTAGAACAGTTCTTATGTTATTATTTATCAATAATAATTTGTACATTATAATCGTGCACAAGTAGTTTATGAACCAAACAACTCAAAGATCGACAAATAGCTAGAAAGCTTCCCAATTTGAATGAAATGCTACTATTTTTACAAACCGTGATGCAACTCCAATTATGTTCAATGTCATTTTGATAGAATCTAATATTCACCTCTACCCGAGTTTAAAATGAAATACATACTAAATCGTATGCTCAGAAAATTTCGCTATTTGACGTCTCCAAATTTCGCCGACGAACTTAGGAATAACTTCTACATTACACAACTTGTCAAAAAATTGATGTAATTTTTTTTCTTTATAAAGATATGGTGTGCTTCAATCTGGTTGCTCGCGTATTTTTGTGAGATACAAAAGCTTCCACCGAACCGACGTTTTCAACAACGATGGAAATGAAACAGCAGACCACAGCGCTCCTCCAGAGTATCAATTTCATATCTTGCCTCCACTTGTGAGATCGAAAAAAAAGAGTGTTCAAATGTTTATAAAAACAAAAGAAAATATGTAACTACATCGCACCTAAGAAAACAGAAATAAATGCAAGTAGTTAGATCCTAGCACGCACAGAGCAACCAAGTGCATGAGGAGCACAAGGATTCAAAACCAGGCAGAGGCTAAACAAATAAAAAGAAGGTTATTTTCATCTGCCTAAACTTGATGGCAGAAAGTAGGAGATAGCAAGTACTTGGTGAAATAGTTGAGTTGTGCCCAAGCTGGCCCAGCCACCACTATGATTAAAAGAAAAGTCGTACCCAAAATCAAGAAGGGGCTGGTGTGTCCAAGCAGAACTGAAGAGAATCTGCTAAACAACCAGCTCTCGGGCTAGAGTCGAAAGGCAACACCTGTGAGAGTGTTGATTTGGTATTAATGATTAAGACTGAGATGTTGATTTGATATTGATGATTAAAGATTGATAGCTAATTTTTAGGAATATATTGTATCGATGTAAATGATTAGGAATTGATTGTGTAATATTGTCTCTTCCTTATTTAGTCTTAGAACCTCATGTATAAGTATCCATTCTTAGCGATCAGCATATTCATTGCAAATACAATTCTTCTTGCTAAAAATCTTCACAGATTCGCAGCCATTGTCGCCTTTTTGAGGTAAGTTTTCTCCTCGCAGCACTAGGGTTTCGTGTTTTATCAAAGAGGTCGAGTTTTCTCTCTTTGTGGCTGTCCGCACAAAAAAACTCCTCCCGTTCGCCCGTTTCCGGGATTATTTTTCTCCGGGGGTCGCCGGAACATTTTGAGCCTATCCCTATCGATTTTGATTTTTTTCGATCACCGGAATTAGATTCGGCGTGGCACCAACTTTCCTGCCGATTTTTTCTGGAATTTTTTTTCCAGTTCTCGGGTCGTAGGCCTATTCTAACCCTTCCCATCTAAATAATATGGGTGACACTACTTCTGGAGAGACTTTGTCTCAAGATGAAGTTCAACATCTTCGCCGTCTTCTCAACAAACTTCGACTCTTCTAGCGCGTTAGCCCCAATTATGCGCAATGTATTGCTTTTAATGCTCGCCTAATTGTTGGATTATTGATTCTCGCCGCGACAGACACATGATGTGCCTCTTCAAAGGCCTTCAAAATTACTCTCCTAATCCCAAAAATGATTACGTCGAATAGCCAATGGCTCCCTAACCCCCCTCTCGGGAACAAAGTTCAATCTTTTGTACTCCCGATATTACCTTATCATCCATTCTTCATGTGCTCGATTTTCCTATTAACCTATTATCGTTAGCGCTATCACCAAAGAACTAAATTGTAGTGTCGCATTCTTTCCGATTATCGTGTTTTTGAAGACCTCTCACACGGAAGAAGATTGCGTGGTAGATTGCATGATGGCTTATATTTGATCGATGCAACTCGAGAGACTGTAAGGCCTTTTTGTAGGAAATAAGGATGTCAACCGAGAAATAATACAAAGGGTATAGACTGTTGGGGACACCTATCTTTTTTAAGTTTTAAAAAAAGTTATATCCCGGTTTATTTTCTAGAACGAGTTTGAATCTTTGTCTTGTGATGCATGTGAATATGCCAAGCACACTAAAAACTCTTATCTCCGAGTGACAATAAAAGCACAATTCCCTTTTTCGACTATTCATTTTGATGCCCTGGGTCCTACTCAAACACTTTCTTTGTCCGGTAGTCGATGGTTTGTTACTTTTATCGATTGTTGCACTAGAATGACATGGGTATATCGTTAAAAAGCCAAAAGTGAAGTTTTCTCTGTTTTAAGTAATTTGATAAGATGATTTTGTACTCTAGTTTGAGGCTAAGATAAAGATATTTCGAATCGACAATGGCACGCAATACATGGATAAAACTTTTGGAGCTTACTTGGAGTCTTTTGGGATAATCCATCAAACTAGTTGTCCTTATACTAGTGCACCAAATGGGTTCTTCGAAAGAAAAATAGGCATTTGTTAAGTAGCAAGATCCTTTTGTTTACTCATGAATCTGTACTGCCCTTTATCGGGGGATGCCATTCTAGTAGCCGCCTATATCATCAATAGAATGCCACTTAAAACTCTTAATTTCCGGAGTCCTTTAGAAGCTTTAAAGGGTAAAAATGACTATACTGTTCCTCCAAAGATATTTGGGTGTGTTTGCTTTGTTCACGCTAGGAACTCTGGGAAACTTGAACCTAGAGCTCTTAAATGTGTCTTTATTGGGTATTCTCCAACACAGAAAGGGTACAAATGTTATCACCCTCCTTCTAGAGAGATTCTTTGTCGATATGGATGTTACCTTTCGGGGAATCGAGCCTATTTCGGTATTACACCATCATCTCTTCGGGGGGAGAATTATAAGGAAGAAGAGATGTTTTTTCCTAGTTCTATTGTTGAAACTACGCCGAGGAAAGTGAAATTGGAGAAAGAATTCGGGGAGACTATTGGAAACTACGCCGTAAGAGAAAGTGAAATTGGAAAAAGAATTAGAGACTGTGGGCGTTTGGATAGGCACGATTTGATAACTTACTCAAGGAAAAATAGAACAGAAGAAGCCATCATGCAACCTGCCGAAGCCGAACCTTCTTCTTCTGGTGAGTTATCTATACTTCTTAATGAGTTAGATTTGCCTATTGCTCACAGGAAAGAAGTCAGATCTTGCACTAAACACCCTTTATCTAACTTTGTTTCCTATAATTCTTTATCGCCCTCCTATAGAGCCTTTGCCTTGTCTATTTCTTCTGTGTCTATTCCCCAGAATTGGAGGGAAACTTTTGTAGATTCTAAGTGGAAGCAAGCTATGATGGAAGAAATGAAGGCCTTATCAAAGAATGAGACTTGGGAACTTGTCGCATCACCACCAGACAAAGAAGTTGGTTAGTTAGCGCAAATGGATCTTCACCGTAAAACATAAAGCCGATGGTTCCATTGAAAGGTTCAAAGCAAGATTGGTGGCTAAAGGATTCACTCGGACTTATGGAGTGGATTATCAAGGGACATTTGCTCCTCGTTGCAAAAATGAATACTATTAGAATTCTTATCTTGTGCGGCTAATCTTGGTCCGGGACTTGCAACGAGCTTTGATGTGAAGAATACATTTCTTCATGGAGACTTAGAAGAAGAGGTGTACATGGAGATTCCTCCTGATTTTGGTACTGAACAAAGTCAAGGAAAGGTATGCAGACTGAAGAAAGCCTTGTACGGATTGAAGCAATCTCCTAGAGCTTGGTTTGATAGATTCTATAAAGCAATGATCTCCTTTGGTTACCAACAAAGCAATGCGGATCACACCCTCTTTATAAGACATTTAAAGGGTAAACTCACTCTTCTCATAGTTTATGTTGATGACATAGTAATGACGGGGAGATGACAAAGAGGAGATGACCGATTGAAGAAGTTGTTGGCACGGGAATTTGAGATCGAGGATCTAGGAAAATTAAAAGTATTCTTGGGAATTGAAGTTGCTAGATCAAAAAGAGGAATCTTTATTTCTCAAAGAAAGTATATTCGGATCTCTTGAAAGAAACGTGTATGACAAAGTTGCAAACCCGAGAATCACCCATTGAAAGCAATCACAAACTACAAAGCAGAGTTGGAAAGTCAGTTGATAAAGAGAGATATCAGAGGCTGGTTGGAAGACTCATTTATCTCTCTCACACTAGACCAGACATAGCCTATTCAGTCAGCCTAGTGAGTCAGTTTATGCATGATCCTCGAGATCCTCATATGCAAGTCTGCTCTTCACATTTTGTCAGATGAAGTCCGCTCCGGGGAAAAGGTCTACTTTACTCCGGACATGGTCACCTCCAATAGAAGCCTTTACCGACGCGATTGGGATGGATCTTTAGATGACAGAAGGTCTACATCCGGTTACTGTACACTCGTAGGAGGAAACTTGGTCACTTGGAGAAGCAAGAAGCAAAGTGTAGTTGCTAGATCAAGTGCGGAGGCAGAATATAGAGCTATGGCCCAGGGTGTTTGTGAACTTTTGTGGTTACAAAAGATACTAGAAGAATTGAGATTGTCGAAAAAAAGGAAACTTTCCTTGTATTGTGACAACAAGGTGCAATCGCATAGCTCGAAATCCGGTCCAACATGACCGAACAAAGCACGTTGAAATTGATCGACACTTCATCAAAGAAAAAGTCACGGGTGATGTCTTGAATTTATTCCACGTGTCATCGAAAAACAACTAGGCGATGTGTTTACTAAAGGCCTCAACAAATGGACTTTTCATACCTTTGGTTTGCAAGTTGGGCATGTGCGACATCTTTGCACCAACTTGAGGGGAGTGTTGATTTGGTATTAATGATTAAGATTGAGATGTTGATTTGATATTGATGATTAAGATTGATAGCTTAACTTTAGGAATATATTGTATTGATGTAAATGATTAGGAATTGATTGTGTAATATTGTCTTTCCTTATTTAGTCTTAGAACTCATGTATAAGTATCCATTCTTATGGATTGTATATTCATTCGTAAATACAAAAGCTCTTTCTTCTTGCTAAAAATCTTCAAGGTCGGAATCGACATTAGCCCCTCAAGCTCTTGCTGCAGACAGAGTTTGGAGAAAGAAGAAGCCTCATAAGGAGCGGAAATTAATGTCATTCACATCTCGAATGCCTTCTTGTTTTTCTTGTGTAATTTTTGGAGTTAACGGGATAGGAGTGTAGATACTTAAAAGAGACAGTGGATAAACTAACAGTTCTATAGTCGTGACATGTAAACTTTGTTTACACCTTGTATAAGAGTATTTATTCCCTTACCACTGATATTTAATACTCCCCCAGTCCCAATTTACGCGAAGTCGTTTGACTGGGCACGGAGGACTTTTGAAACTTGTGGTCTAAAATAAGTCATAGATATTTGTGTGGCCATAAATCATCTCATTAAGGGTAAATTGAGAAGTTTAAACTTAAATTGTTACCTAAATTTAGAAAGGAATCATTATTATTGGGACTGACTAAAAAAAAAAAAAGAGAGTGTCACCTAAATTGGGCGGAGGGAGTATTACTTATCAAATAGAGGTTCTTTTACCTTCAAAATGAGAGCCAACAGGAAAATGCACCAATGGAAACATTAAAAACAAGCCATAGTTCACCCAGATATCAAGGCCCTCGACCTTTGTCATTTTATCATGCAGAGAATTCCAAAAATGTGTGAAAGGGCAGGAATCTTGTGGATCCTGTAGCATCATTCCTAATCAAACTTTGTTTTCTTCTAAATTGGTTTGGCAATAACCTAATAAGTTTAAACAGAAGAGCTTAGAAAGAGGCGGCAATTAACACTGACCTGAACATCCGAACTTGCTAGTGTTCGTCGTGCGTCTTGGCTGGACTGCCAAAGAGACATCTCTAATGTAGATTTTTTCAGAGTTTTTGCCAGAAAATGCTTTATACGCAGAATCAGTGTGTATCGTCTCCATGACTGAACCAAAAAATTTTGGTTTCAGAATAAAGATCACTACAGATAATTATCTCAGTCTACTTTTTCATGTCTTCTCTTTTCAATTTACCAGTTTCAAAAAAAAAAAATAAGATCACCACAGGCTAATTAGTTTGTTGGTGTATATATACATCAGTTTAGATTACCAAGATCAAATTCCCCCTCCCAAAAATTTGACTACAACAAATAGGTAATTGTTTTTCAGAAATACTATATCAGATAATCATCCAAATTAAAACAGCTTATCGAAATTTGTCAGTCTCGATTTCAATTTTGAACATAAAAAGGAATAAGCATTTGTAAA
Source organism: Lycium ferocissimum (assembly GCF_029784015.1). Classification (NCBI taxonomy): domain Eukaryota; kingdom Viridiplantae; phylum Streptophyta; class Magnoliopsida; order Solanales; family Solanaceae; genus Lycium; species Lycium ferocissimum. The sequence continues at coordinate 54,959,047 of NC_081348.1, forward strand.
ATTCTATGCTATTTGGACCAGTTTTTTAATACTTTATTTCTACATACTAAAGCAAGTTTTCTGACCCCAGTTAACCCTCACGGTAAGTAACTAAAAGAAATAAAGTGCACGGCATTTAGATGAAGAGGAAGCCCCTGTCAAACTCACTTTTTGCCAACTATGTTGGAAATTTCTTCTACTACTACTACAAAACCATCATACAAGTCACATTAACATATTAAACTTCTTACCCAATCAACTGTACATAAAATGGACCAAAGAAGTGCAAGTTTTCCTTTAATCTAGTTTATCCTATCTCCACTAAGTCCTTTACTTTTCTCTTTCTTTCTTTCTTTATTCCTTTTCGTTGAGTTTTCTTTCCATTTGTTTCCTTTTTTCTTCAGGGGAGGGATGGTAAGGTTGCATTGCATAGAAACAAACAAAAAAATATTAACTTTGTACCTCTTCTAGTCCGCGAGGGTATAGAACTGTTCGATAATAGGCAGTTGACATCAGCGTATTTGGACTATATGAACTGAAAAGACTGCACCAGGAAAAAATATAAGAGATTCTATCAAAAAGAATGCACATTGACAAACAGACAGTTTGGAACAACGTTCAAAACACATATCATCTTCTGAATAAGACAGGGCCAAGAGAGGGAAAAAACGGACGATAGGCATGCAGAAGTTCTAGAACCGATGAGGCATAATCAATGCAATAGCAGGTGTGACCAGCAGTCAAGCACCCAGTGAAAACTCCTTTTCAGACTAGACCAGGTTTTTTTTTTTTTTTGGGTCATTTGCACTTTTACCCTTATTTTGTGCTGGTCTTTAATTTTTACCCTTCAAATGGGCTGATCTTTAATTTTTGCCCTTCAAATCAAACTTATGCCCAAAGGGGCATAAGTTACGCATCATAATATTCACAAGTTATGCCAGCGCTCTTAAGGCATAAGTTCGATTTAAAGGGCAAAACTTAAAGTCCAGCCCATTTGAAGGGCAAAAATTAAAAACCAGAATTAGTTCTTTAGATACTTCAAAAATAATAATAGGACAATGGACCAACATTGGTACGTTACACTGAATTCTTGCTATGGTAACTGATATGGACTAACTATTTTGGGATGCTGCAAGAATATGTGGTAGCAAAGTGTCATTGAACATTTTGTTAGAATAGCATGACATTAGTGAAAAAAGGCAAAAGTTACCTGAGAGAAAAGAGTAGCAGCTTGGCAAGTATCAACCATTATTAGCAGCTCCTTGAATCTGAAATTGAACAATGAAGATATGATAAAGCATCATCATGGAGGACCAGCAAAGAAACAATCCATAAATATGATATAATCAACAAGGAGTCATTTGCATAAATGCCAGAGAACAAACAGAGTGCTAAGATTCACAGCAGACATCCAGCAGGTCCTTATCAGTTTCAAATGGGAGACGAAAATTCTATATGATTCCTAAGACAATGTTGCTTCATAATCAACGTTATTTTTCAACAAGACCACGTTAACAAACAACGTAAAATCAAGGCCAGTTTCTTTACCTACGCTTTTCTTTCATTTGTTTCACTGCATCGGCTAAATCATGACTTTGAAGCTCTTCCGAATCCTGAAACTTTAAAAACTCGTCTCCACCATGCCCTGTCATGTACAGCAGTACGTGGCTTCCTTCATCACTAAGAAGCCGTTTTGATCTTGGGACAGCTGTTTCATGACCACCAGTCAACACCCTCAAGAAGTTTTCAACTGTTACTTCATAACCTCGATAATCTACCTGACGTTTAGAAGCTTGTAAAATTAAACCACTACATTAAATAGATAACAAAACAACCTTAAGACAGTGAAATTCATATGCAAACCAGTCTGAAGATATATATTGAAGTGTACTTAGGAGAGTATTTAGCTCAAACATTTAATATACAAAGGTCCCAGGAAAGAGATATCAACTTAACCCGATTAAAAATTGTTTAAAATACTGACGCATCTCTTTTTCACAAGTCACAGAATTACATTGATAAACACCGCACTGGTCTCAAAAAATATGTACATGATGTGTATGTGACTCTGCTTGAGTCATTTAATATCTTCCACCAAATTTGACCAACTATCCATACAACATGGTATTTTCTCCTTACACCAAAACAAAAATTATTAGTCAAAAAAAAGATCTATTAATGTTTTTTACATCTTTCTCATTATTATGAAACATTCTCCTATTCGTTTCATTCCATATACGCCAGAAAAGATACGACAGTACGATCTTCCATGTTGCCTTCCTTTCACATTGTCAATCCTTATTTGATAATGCTAAATTAAAAGTCAATAAAACTGAATGTCTCACAGAACTAACATTTGATTCGCAGCACTATAGAAATCAGACGAAAGAGGAAGAAACTTTACACACCTCAACGTTATCTCCGTAAAGGTTTAGCCTGTGGTTTTCATTGTTGAAAACCTGTGCAGGGTATTTATTCCGAGCATTGCAAGCCATATCATCAGCCAACATCAGAATAATTCTTTCATCAGGTATGCCTATCGTTTTACGGTTCTAATTTCAAAGAACAAATAAAAAAGAAATTAGAGTACAGATAATGAATCTCAGAAATGGGAAACACATAAGGTAAAAACAAAGATAATCAATGATGATAATAGTGGTGCTTAAAAACAAGATTCCTACCTGTATAAAGACAAAGTGTTAGCCATGTATCTGTAGTTAAACCTGAAGAATACAAACAAATAAGTCAAGTAAAATTCATGATTAACATTACCACACATAATAAGAACTGACATGGCTCCATCATACACATATTTTCTTCTTTGAACATGCATACAAATTTACTCCTTTTTTTTATGTAGCAAGTAAGATATATCATAGAAAGCAACAAGAAGATTCTTGTTTAAAGATGCAATATTTGATGTGGATTTCATCCAATCCATTTTCAACCACCTTATTGTTCCATCTCACATTTTTCAAACTTTTTGGGGGAATTGTTGATTGGGAAAGAGGAAGGGACTGCCCATTTTTAAATAAATTTTTTCTAGTGTAAATTTAGTTTCTAATTTTTATGTGGAAACCCACTTTAAAATTTTAATAATTAAAATATCTAATTTGTTTTTTTAAAAAAAAAAAAATTACGTTTAATTTTATTGATAGGTTTAGATACTTTTTAATACATAGTCTGTCACTTAAACTTGTCACGATATTTCATTTAAACACTCGAACTAAATGTTATTTCATCTCAACTCCTAATAAAGTATTCCAATTAGACACTTTCGATTTAAATTTTGAAAAAACTTTTGCTCATATTTTATTTATTTATTAAGTAATTAAGTTAATCACAATGTAACAAATTAAAAGAAATTTGAAACTCTATTATTGAAGTGGATTCTTTTGTTCGAAAAAAAAAGGGTAGATTCTTTTGAATATTGGGTTTGTCTTGCTTGTTGAGAGTGGACAACCGATGCATATTAATTTTATTATTTTCATCTTATGTATTGTTCCTTTCTTAGAACCTAGGTATTTTGTTCACCACACGCTGCGATATCATCGTGTGAATCAGTGGCGGAGCCAGAAATTTTGGTAAGGTTGTTCAAATGTTGACGATTATATTATATAATTTTTTTTTCCTGATGAATGAGTGCAATGAAATTTTTTTTACATCATCACTGCACACCCGCATAAAAATTTATGGTCCATTTGAGTTCGCAAGTTGTTCTTGATAAATTTCATTGCTAGAAAACTCTTACGGTGATTACAGTATCAAATGACAGCAACAACAAACAACAACATACCCAATGTACGTAATCCCACGAGTGGAGAACAATGAGGGGCATTCCGAGAATGTTACAAAGCGAGAGATAACGACTAATCAATTTTCTTTGAAAAAAAAAAGAAAAGAAAAAAGAAAGAGAACAAACTTAGATAATTAAAATGTTTACAGAAGCAATTAAAAAAGAAAAGAGAACAAAATAAGTGGTAGCTAATTTGCTATTAGATCTCATTGTCTTCTTTTTAACAATACGTCTTCTTTTCTAGGAAATAGGATGGAAAGAAGAAAGACTAAAGGAGCTTCAACAAATGAGTCCAACGTAACTCCAAACAAACATAGTAATAAACTAAATGCAAATAATAACTCAAACACAAATAAGTTTAGTCGCAGCATGGAAGAAAATAAGTGCAAATACAAATCAATCAAGTAGCTTCAAACATTGTTTGTATGCTTTCTTTTAATGAAAGAAGATGATCAGCGTTTGACGCAAGTTTTAAACCGTAGCTTTTAGGTAAAATTGAACACCTTTTACCTCTAAGCTATCTATCGCAATTTATTTTAAGGTTGTTCAAAATTTAATTTAAATCCAGTTAAATATAATATCTAATCCATATACTAGTACCATTTTCCAGCCAAGGGTGTGCAGGTGACTACCCTTGGCCATGAGTGGCTCCGCCACTAATGTGAATAACTATGTACGCGGATCAAGGTACTTGGAAAATTCAAATAACCAACAACAACAACATACCCAGTGTAATTTCTCAAGTGGAGTTTGGGCAGGGTCAAGTGTACGCAGACCTTACTTGTTACACCTCCCGTTTTTGTCGCAAGAAAGTTTTTGGCTTATTGCTGGTATATGCCCTTAGTATGGAAATCTGCACCCGAGTTTTGAGCTACTAATTGCTTCACCTCGCGTGCACCAAAGTATTGGTAAGTGTCCTTCGCAACATAATAGGATTGAGAGTTAAACGGATCGAATCATTGCAGTTGGGGGACTCAGGGAACTGGCAGGAACCAGTCCCCTTCGACGGACCGTCGACGTGTCGACGGTGGCGTCAACCCACGCCGTCGACACGCTGCCGTATCTAAATCTCAGGTGGAGCAGGGACGGTGCAAGTTGACGGAATGTCAACGTGTCGACGGGACCGTCGACCTGCTCCTCGACCCGCTAGCGCTGGGGTTGTTTTGCCCCACCTATATATATGGAGCCCTCACATTTTATTTCATTACTTTCCACTCCCAAATCAGAGAAAGACCTAGAATATTTCCTCTGTATGATTTCTATCGTATTAGTGGGGATTTGGTAAGATCCGAGTCCCGTAAACCCTAGCTTGTGAAGAAGAAGGTGGTTCCTACGGTTTCATTAAAGTTGTGAAGCTTGGGAAGTTAGAGGTGAAGTTTATCCTTGGAAGCTTAGACCCCTCAAGGTATGTAAATGATTCCTACCTTTGTACTTAAGTTAATTACTAAGAGTTTTAGTGGTTTTAAGTAAAGAGAAGATAGCTATGAAAGTAGTAAGTTGATGAAGGATAAGACGGTGATTAGGGGCTGTTTTAAGAGATGATTGGGAATGGATTTGAGTATATCTTGATATGTAAATGTTTTCATTGTTGTTTTTGATATTGTGGTTGATGTTGGATTGAACTGGAAGTTGAAGGATTGTTAAGTTTACAAGGGGAATGTTGTCCACAATTCGTTAAGCTCTTTTTATATTTAAAATGGTTAGTAAGTGAGGTAAATAAGTCTAATTAAGGCCTATGTTATCTTGATTGTAGACTTACGAGTTCGAGAAGTAGAAGTTGGACGATTAGATACACTTCAAGGTATGTTAAGGCTATTCCTTCTTCATTTTGGCATGATCCTATGTTATGAGCCAATAAGCGATTGAACGAGCTTCCATATTATTCTACTCTTAGAAGCACTAGGAGTACTTCAGTCTTTGATGTTCTTATACCCCGTATGATTGTTCCATCTGTTCATGGGTCTTGAGATTTCTTATGTTGATGATGTTAGCTCAAAAGTTGTCCATCGGAGGTAATATGACCTCATGTCACTCTGAGAGTTCTATGTGTTCATTTCAGTTATGCACTGTATTCATATACATATGCATATTGACCCATGACCAGAAGGCGTTATATACGCGTATATTATATGTAGATGGGGTTATGGGAAAATGGACAGACGTTATACACGCGTTACTACCTGATCAGCTGGTGCACCTTGATGATGACATATGGATCGGGCCGTATATTTCTCGGCAATATTACATGATATATGGATCGGGACGTACGTTCCTCGGTACTATTATATGGGATATGGATCGGGCTGAACGTTCCTCAGCACTATGACCTATATTTATGTACATGAGCATGATTATCATTGAGAGCATGCATATTATACGCCCACAGAGGAAATGTCAGTTATACAGACTTATGCAAATACTTACAGATACTCGTTCATACAAATGCATGCAGAGTTGTATAGATATGATCAGATATTTGGTCATACAGATTCAGTCAGACAGTCATTTCAGCTTATGAGTTTCAGATTTCATTCATAATTCTTATGTTTATACTTACGTTATTCTTATGCTTTACATACTCAGTACATTATCCATACTGACTCCCCCATTGCTCGGGGGGCTTCGTTCATGCCTGCTGGTTCAGGTAGACAGAGAGGCGGTCCAGCTTAGTGGGACCTCTATCCAGCGGTGGTTAGTGTGCTCCATTTGATCCGGAGCTGCAGTCTATTTTGGTATGCCATTCTTTTGAGATGTATATGCACATAGGTATGAAGGGGTCCTGTCTCGTCCTTTCTACAGCTTTATTTTAGTAGAGGTCTGTAAACTGTTGTATGTATTTGTCAGATGATGTGGCCTTGTCGGCTTCTATTCTTTTGTGTACAGTATATGTAGCGGCCTAGTCGGCCTGCATTGTTCTTTCCAGTTCACATGTGTGTGTATATATATATATATATATATATATATATATATATATATATATATATATATATATATATATATAGTAGATCATGATGTCCTACTTTCTTGAGTCAGTATAGCCCAAGTTGAGTTATTTATGGGTCCTTGTTAGATAGTGTTGTTCAGATACGAGCGTAGGGGTGTTTGGTCACTAGAGATCAGGCACTCGTTGCGACTCATCGGTTTGGATCGTGACAGAAGTGGTATCAGAGCAGTTCTGTCCTAGGGTTGTCTACAGACCGTGTATAGTAGAGTCTTGTTTATGGGTGTGTTGTGCACCACACTCATAAACAGGAAGCTACAGGACATTTAGGATGATGTCATTCTTTCACTCCTAGATCGTGCGATAGGCCATGAGTTAAGAGTTTGCCTTCTGATGATTTGTTCTGATTTCAGTGATGCCCCGCAAGAAAGCTACAGCCGCCTAGAAGGGCAAGAGAGTGTCTGGTGAGGCCACTAGCCGTACCCAGCGGGCTACTAGGACTCGGGATGAGATTCAGAGTGAGAGCCTATCTCAGACTTCACATACCCCGCCTCCAGCACCTGTCCCAGTTCCTCAGCCAAATGCATCGAGCCAGGATGTGCGGGTGCTATACAGTTATTGACTAGATTGGTAGCCGCCCAGGCTCAACGGCAGGGGATTGGTGTTGAGCAGGCAGATAGGGCTGGTAGCTCGAGGGTTAAGGCTTTTCTCGAATTATACCCTCCAGAGTTTTCGGTGATAAAGTAAAATATGGACCCTCAGGATTTCATTGATGGTATACAGAGGACCTTGAGGGTTATGCACGCGGATCAGGTTGAGTCTGTGGAGTTGGCTTCGTATAGGTTTCATGATATTGCAGTACAGTGGTATCAGACTTGGGAGCTATCTAGGGGAGAGAATGCCCCTCCAGCTGTTTGGCGAGAGTTTTCAGATGCTTTTATTCACCATTATTTACCTCCAGAAGTCAAATGGGCCCGAGCAGATAGGTTTCTATGTATCGAGCAGGGCAGTATGAGTGTCCAGAAGTATTGTGTGTATTTTGATTCTATGGTTAGATATGCCCCAGCCATGGTGGCTGAGATGGAAGACAGAGTTCATCGTTTTGTGGCGGGATTAGGGACGCATTTGATGGATGCTTGTACGACTATAGCATTACAGCCGGGCATGGATATCTCTCATAAATAGGCATATGCACAGAATTTGGAGTACCGCAAGCGTCAGCGGAGGACAGAGCGTGACCGTTACCAGGGCCATGGCAAGAGGGTCAGATCTTTAGATATCGGGGGTGAGTCCATGAGAGGAAATAGATAGGAATATCCCCGATACCTATTCCATTTGGCAAGGAGTGCACCTCCGTGGTTTTCAGGTCCGAGATTTGATCGGTCTTTTTATTTCGGAGCGGGTCAGAGTTCTAGAGCTTCGGGTTCTCAGCATAGACCGGAGTCAGGCCAGATGAGACCCCCTTTGCCACGGTGTGCCCAGTGTGGCAAGTTACATATGAGTCGGTGTCGTGGGATCGGATGTTTGTTATCTTTTGTGGCGGCCAGTCATAGGATGCGGCAGTGTCCGATGAGAGAGAGTGGGAGTATGGTTCAGCCTACAGGGTCTGTAGCTGGTTCTTCTTTTGCAGTACGCCCTTTAAGGAACGTTTCTCCGATACTAGCAGGACGTGGTAGATAAAGGAGTGGAGCATCTAGCTCGAGTAGGCCTCAGCATCGCGTTTATACATTGGCTGGTAGACAGGATCGTGAGTCGTCTCCTGATGTCGTCACAGGTATATTATCAGTTTCCTCCTATGATGTGTATGCATTGATAGATCCAGGATCTACTTTATCATATGTTACTCCCTTTGTTGCTAGAAAGTTTGGGAAAGAGCCTGACTTGATTGAACCGTTTGAGGTGTCTACACCGGTTGGTGATCCAGTTATAGCTAGACGAGTATACCGAGGATGTGTAGTGATAGCTTGCAATCACCGTACCTTAGCAGATTTAATAGAGCTAGACATGATGGATTTCGATGTGATCATGGGTATGGATTGGTTGGCTTCCTGTTATGCTAATGTTGATTGCAGAACGAAGATAGTTTGATTCCAGTTTTTGGGCGAGCCAGTTCTTGAGTGGAAGGGCAAGGCTTTTTCGCCGAGGGGTAGGTTTATTTCCTACCTTAAGGCAAGGAATATGATTAGAAAGGGGTACATTTATCACTTGATTCGCGTTCAGGACGTACAAGCAGAGTCACCGACTCTTCAGTCTGTCCCTATGGTTAATGAGTTCCTAGAAGTGTTTCCAGATGAGCTTCCAGGCATTCTGCCTGAGCGAGAGATTGATTTCACTATCGATTTATTTCCAGATACTCAGCCAATATCTATTCCTCCTTATAGGATAGCACCTGCGGAGTTGAAAGAGTTGAATGAGCAGTTGAAGGATCTACTTGAAAAGGGCTTTGTTAGGCCCAGTGCATCGCCATGAGGAGCACCGGTATTGTTTATAAGGAAGAAGGATGGCTCCTTGCTAATGTGTATCGATTACCGGCAATTGAATAAAGTGACTGTGAAGAATAAATATCCACTCCGAGGATTGATGACTTGTTTGATCAACTACAAGGCGGTAAATACTTCTCGAAGATAGACTTGAGATCGGGGTACCACCAGGTTAGGGTGAAGGATGAAGACATTCCAAAGACGGCATTCCGGACTAGATATTGCCACTATGAATTTCATGTTACGCCGTTCGGGATAACTAATGCTCCAGCTGAGTTCATGGACTTGATGAATTGTGTATTCAGGCCATTCCTAAATCTGTTCATGATTGTGTTTATAGATGATATTCTGGTTTATTCACCGTCGGAGGTTGATCATGCAGAACATCTACGAGCAGTGCTTGGAGTTCTTCGAGGTAGAGAGTGGTATGCCAAGTTCTCTAAATGTGAGTTCTGGTTGAACTCTGTGGCTTTTCTGGGTCACATTATTTCAGATGAAGGCATTACAATGGATACTCAAACGATTGAGGCTGTGAAGAATTGGCCAAGACCCACGACACCAACAGAGATACATAGTTTCTTGGGTTTGGCTGGTTATTAAAGAAGGTTCGTAGAAGGATTTTCTTCTCTTTCAGCCCCATAGACTAAGCTAACTCAGAAATCAACTAAATTTCAGTGGATGGATGCGTGTGAGCAGAGTTTTCAGGTATTGAAAGACAAGTTGATGTCAGCACCCGTTTTGAGTCTTCCAGAGGGAACAGATGGCTATGTGGTATATTATTATGCTTCAGGTATTTGTTCGGGCTGTGTATTAATGCAACACGACAAGGTTGTTGCTTATGCTTCAAGACGTTCTGAAGCAGCATGAGAAGAATTATCCAACCCATGATCTTGAGTTAGCTGCAGTGATTCATGCCTTGAAAATGTGAAAGCACTATTTATACGGTGTTCATGTTGATATCTATACTGATCATAAGAGCCTCCAGTACATCTTTAAGTAGAAAGACCTGAATTTACGCCAGAGACGAGGGCTAGAGTTGCTGAAAGATTATAATGTTGACATTTTGTACCATCCTGGGAAGGCCAATGTAGTAGTCGACGCTCTTAGCCGTAAGTCTATGGGTAGCCTGTCATATTTGCAGCTAGAGAAGAGGGAGCTAGCTCGTGATGTTTGTCGGTTAGCTAGTCTGGGAGTCCGGTTGATAGACTCAGGTGATGCAGGAGTTACAGTTCAGAATACAGCGATGTCCTCTTTGGTAGCAGAGATAAAGGAGCATCAATACGAGGATCCTGTTTTAGTTCATTACTGAGATACGACACCTCAGAAGGAAAAGACACCCTTTGTGATTACCGGGGATGGAGTACTCAAGTATCGAGGTAGATTATGCATTTCTAATGTTGTAGGACTTTGTCAGCAGGTTATGGGAGAAGCACATTATTCATGGTATTCTATCTATCCGGGCACAACAAAGATGTATCATGATCTCAAGGAAGTGTATTGGTGGGATGGCATGAAGAATGATATAGCGGAGTTTGTCGCTCAGTGTCCAAATTGTCAGCAAGTTAAGATAGAGCACCAGAAGCCCGGAGGTTTATTGCAAGCTATTTAGATTCCGAGACATGGAAAAAGGAGATAATTAATATAGATTTTATTACAGGTTTGCCCCGTACTCAGCGAAAGTATGATTCAATCTGGGTCATAGTTGATAGGCTTATAAAGTCAGCCCATTTTCTGCCTGTTAGAACTATTTATGCAGTTGAGCATTATGCGAAGCTTTACCTTAAAGAGATTGTACGACTTCATGATGTTCCTATAGCCATTATTTCAGATAGAGAAGCGCAATTTACAACTAACTTCTGGAAATCTTTTCAGAATGGATTGGGGACTCAGGTGAGCCTTAGTACTGCATTTCACCGACAAACAGATGGACAAGCGGAGCGTACTATACAGACACATGAGAATATGTTAAGAGTTTGTGTACTTGATTTCCAAGGCAGTTAGGATGATCATTTACCTCTTATCGAGTTTGCCTATAATAACAATTATCATTGCAATATCCAGATGGCTCCTTATGAGGCTTTGTATGGGTGGAGATGTAGATCCCCTATAGGGTGGTTTGATATAGGAGAAAACTAGTTAGTGGGCCCAAATTTAATTCAGCAATCAGTTGATAAGGTGAAAATGATTCAGGAAAGATTACTAACAACACAGAGTTGACAAAAATCCTATGCAGATAATCGGCGACGCAGGTTAGAGTTTGAGGCAGGCGACTGGGTTTTCCTGAAGGTTTCACCTATGAAAGGGGTAATGAGATTTGGCAAAAAAGGTAAGTTGAGCCCTTGATACAGTGGACTATGTAAAATTATTCGTACAGTGGGTAAGGTGGCATATGAGTTAGAGCTACCTCCTGAGTTGAAGTCTGTACATCCGGTATTTCATGTGTCCATGCTCCTAAGTGTATAGGAGATCCTTCAAGAGTCGTACCGATAGATGATATACAGGTGACTGAGCAGATATCATATGAGAAAATACTAGTGGCTATATTGGAGAGACAAGTTCGTCGATTACGAACTAAAGATGTGGCTTTTGTTAAAGTACTCTGAAGAAATAATAATGTTGGGGAAATGACTTAGGAAGCGGAAGAAGAAATAGACGCTAAATATCCCCATTTATTTCCGTCATCTCAGGAGGCTCCGTCTGAGGCATCATCTCCTCCAGGTATTGGTTTCCTTTATAGTTATTGTGATTGGTCGTGTGAGGCCATGGTGTTGTATATTTTAGCATGTGGCCCTGTGTGGCATTATTTTGGGTTGCTGTGTGTAGGTTGGATTGGTATATTTACAGGGGAGACTCTGCCAAAATTTTTATAGCCCATGACTTGTATGAACATTCGAGGACGAATGTTTCTAAGGGGGGAAGAATGTTACACCTCCCGTTTTTGTGGCAAAAAAGTTTTTGGCTTATTGCTGGTATATGCCCTTAGTATGGAAATTCGCACCTGAGTTTTGAGATACTAAGTGCTTCACCTCGCGTGCACCAAAGTATAGGTAAGTGTCCTTCACAATATAATAGGATTGGGAGTTAAACGGATCGAATCGTCGCAGCTGGGGGACTCAGGGAACTGGCAGGAACCAGTCCCCTTCGACGGACCGTCGACGTATCGATGGTGGCATCAACCCATGCCGTCGACACGCCGCCATCTCTGAATCTCAGGTGGAGCAGGGACGGTGCAAGTCGACGGACCGTCGACCTGCTCGTCGACTCGCTACCGCTGGGGCTGTTTTTCCCCACCTATATATATGGATCCCTCACGTTTTATTTCATTATTTCTACTCTCAAATCAGATAAAGCCCTAGAATATTTCCTCTCTATGATTTCTATCATGTTAGTGGGGATTTGGTAAGATCCGAGTCCCGTAAACCCGAGCTTGTGAAGAAGAAGGTGATTCCTAGGGTTTCATTAAAGTTGTGAAGATTGAGAAGTTGGAGTTAAAGTTGATCCTTGGAATATTAGACCCCTCAAGGTATGCAAATTATTCCTACCTTTGTACTTAAGTTAATTACTAAGAGTTTTAGTAGTTTTAAGCAAAGAGAAGATAGCTATGAAACTGGTAAGTTGATGAAGGATAAGACAGTGATTAGGGGCTGTTTTAAAAAATGATTGGGAATGGATTTGAGTATATCTTGATATGTAAATGTTGTCATTGTTGTTGTTGATATTGTGGTTGATGTTTGATTGAATTGGAAGTTGAAGGATTGTTAAGTTCGGAAGGAGAATGTTGTTCACAATTCGTTAAGCTCTTTTTATATTTAAAATGGTTAGTAAGTGAAGTAAATAAGAATAATTAAGGCCTATGTTATCTTGATTGTAGACTTACGAGTTCGAGAAGTAGAAGTTGGACGATTAGATACACTTCAAGGTATGTTAAGGCTATTCCTTCTTCATTTTGGCATGATCCTATGTTATGAGCCAACAAGCGATTGAACGAGCTTCCATATTACTCTACTCTTAGAAGCACGAGGAGTACTTCAGTCTTTGATGTTCCTATACCCCATATGATTGTTCCTTCTGTTCATGGGTCATGAGATTTCTTATGTTGATGATGTTAGCTCAAAAGTTGTCCTTCGGAGTTAATACGACCTTATGTCACTTCGAGAGTTCTATGTGTTCATTTCAGTTATGCACTGTAATCATATACATATGCATATTGACCCATGACCAGAAGGAGTTATATACGCGTATATTATATGTACATGGGGTATAGGAAAATGGATAGGCGTTATATACGCATTACCACCTGATCAGCTGGTGCACCTTGATGATGACATATGGATCGGGCCGTAAGTTCTCGGCAATATTACATGATATATGGATCGGGCCATATGTTCCTCGGCACTATTATATGGGATATGGATCGAGCGGAGCATTCCTCAGCACTATGACCTATATTTATGTACATGAGGATGATTATCATTGAGAGCATGCATATTATACGCCTACAGAGGAAATTTCAGTTATACAGACTTACGCAAATACTTACAGATACTCATTCAGACAAATGCATGCAGAGTTGTATAGATATGATCAGATATTTGGTCATACGTATTCGATCGTACGCTCATTTCAGCTTATGAGTTTCAGATTTCATTCATGATTCTTATGTTTATACTTACGTTATTCTTATGCTTTACATACTCAATACATTATCCGTACTGACTCCCCTATTGCTCGGGAGGTTGCGCTCATGCCCGCAGGTTCAGGTAGACAGTGAGGCGGTCCAGCTTAGTAAGACCTCTATCCAGTGGTGGTTAGTGCGCTCCATTTGATCCGGAGTTACAGTCTATTTTGGTATGCCATTCTTTTGAGATATATATACACATGGGTATGACGGGGCCTTCGTCCGTCCTTTCTACAAAGCCTTTATTCCGCAGAAGTCTGTAGACAGTTGTATGTATTTGTCAGATTACGTGGCCTTGTCGGCTTGCATTGTTCTTTCCAGTTCACATGTGTATATATATATATATATATATATATATATATATATATGTATTTGTCGTATTACGTGGCCTTGTCGGCTTGCATTGTTCTTTCCAGTTCACATGTATATATATATATATATATATAGATTGCACAGAGATCATGATGTCCTACTTTCTTGAGTCAGTATAGCCCAAATTGAGTTATTTATGGGTCCTTGTTAGATAGTGTTGTTCAGATAAGAGCGTAGGGGTGTTTGGTCACCAAAGATCAGGCACTCATCGCGACTCATCGGTTTGGGTCGTGACATTACTCCTACTTTGGAAGGTAGGGAGGCTATTTCTGAAAGACCCTCAGCTCAAGAAAAAAGAATGACAAAAAAGTTAGACAAGGATTGAAGAAAGTAAAAAACTATGGCAAAATAGTATAGATAAGCATTATAGAAAATTCAAATAACCATCCATGAATTAGAGATTATTATTTTTTCGGTTTCCCACCCGGTGTTTGGTACCGCATTGGAGCCTAACTATATCTGGATTCGCGCCATGTAAGGTCCCATTCGGGGGAAGTGCACCCTATCAAAAAAAATTTCATACTCAAGACTCGAACCAGAGACATCTGATTAAGGGAGGAGCAGCCTCATCCGCTGCACCACGTCCTTTGATGGTGAATTAGAGAGTTATGATAATATTATTTGGCTGAACGTGAAATATAAATATTTGAAGCTGAAGTTGAAGTAGAGTACTAGAACATGAATTTCACTTTAAAAACAAATTTAAAGATTTATCATGAGTTAGAATTTTCATTAAAATACTCTGCAAATGAGTAACATTTCACTAGCATTTTAACTATTCAAGTTTAAAACTTCCGAGTACTGGTGGCGAAACAAATATCTGTTAATATGTAAGTCAATATTTACAAAATTATATTGAAATAATATTTATTGTCAAATGTACTGGCGAAACTCGTAGTTTTCACAAAGGGGAGTAAAAAATATAAATAAGTAAACACATTGTAAGGGGATTCAGTATGCAGTCAAGCCTCACTATAACAACATTGTTTGGTTCTGAAATTTTTTGGCTACTATAGCGAATGTTTGTTATATACATAACATTTGACATATATAAATAATATTTGCTTTGTTATAAGCAAAAAAGATGTCAAATCCTAAGCTTAATCACGCTTTGTATAAAGAAGAGAATTTTTTTAATGATGAAAATATATATTCATATTATATTCTTTGTCATAAATTGTGTATTACAATATCAAAATATTCGGTGAAAATCTTTAGATTTATATATTAGTTGTAATCTTAGAGATTATATTTCTATAAAGATGGTTGGTTGGGGGGGGGGGGGTGTGATAATGTTTCATGTCTACCAATTGACCGAGTATATCCGACATATGTTCACCACGGAGAGTTCAAAGGGAAACCTATTTATCCAGATGCAATTAATCCTTGCTTACGAATTACACAGTTTTTTCATGCATGGATGTTTTTCATCATATAACCATTCCCCATTCATGTTGGGGATTGTTGAAGCTAGCTAATAAATGAAGCTAGCTAAGTGGATGTGAATGAGAAATGGAGGGAAAATGAGATTTAAAGTAAAATCCCTTTTGGAAAGGAGTTTTGTCCCACATAGGTGGTGGAAAGGAAACTAAGTGTGCTTAAATAGACAAGCACTTCTTCTTGCTCTTAAAGAGTTGAGAAGAGGGACTCCCCTCGTGTCGTTGTCGTCGCTCGGCTCGGCTTCGGATTTGGATTTTGTCTGATTGATTGATAATCTTTTTAGACCAAATTTATTTTATTCATTTTTCCATTTCTAAAATTTTTTCGCGCTAAAATTAATTTAGAAATTCGCAGAATAATTCCCAACAGAAATTTTTATTTTCGGACAAGGTATGGCCTTACGAACAGGCACCATGCCTTTCCGAACAGACATCACACCTGTTTTGAACAAGTATTTCATGGCTATAAATACAGAGGCAATGCCTCATTTTTCAAAGATCTCGAAATTCGAAAATACTCTCGCATACTTGCCGTGATTGTATATTTTTTCAAAACAAAATCTGAGTCAGTGTCGTGTGAGATTTGTTTCAATCTTTGAGTTTGCATGAAGTCAAAAGCATTTGAGGTACCGCTACTCTTTTGATAGATTTATTCATTTTCTCCTAGGAGGAAGTAATCCTTAACCTCGAGTACTTGAGGGGATTAAATTCCTTAAGGACACACAGTGAATTCTGTGAACTCGGATATTTATTTTCTGAATTTTTTTATCGTTTGTAGTTTCTGGTTTACTCAGATTTTTCATTTCCAGTTTCTAGTTTTTGGTTTCTGATTTTGAACACAGGTTTGGATAACAATCTTAAGGTTGTTCATTTCTACTCCTAATTTACTGCTCAATATAAAGAATATAAAAACTTTGTCTAATTAATAAATTCAGTTTAAAGAATATCAAAACTTTGCCGAAGTTAGGAAATTGTGTTGGTTTGAACAAATAAAATCTTGACTGATTCTCATCGTTTGTAAGATAGAAAAGTATTTTCTTTCCGGAAATAAAAGTACTCTTTCCTAAGATAAAAAAAAGCTACTTTTTCAGAAATAAAAGTACTCTTTTCTAGAGGAAACAAAAAACCTACTTTTTTAGTAATAAAAAGTTACTTTTTTGGAGATTAAAATCTTTAGATTTTCTACTCCATTATTGAGATTAAAGTTTTCGTAACTTTCTACTCATTTGGAGACTAAAATCTTCGGATTTTCTACTCCGGTATTGAGATTAAAGTTTTCGTAACTTTCTACTCAATTGTTTACTTGATTCGAAGATATAAAAACTCCATCGAGTATATATAAGTTTGTGCATTCGGTTTGAAGGTATAAAAACTTCACTGATTTTTTTAATCCTGTTTATATTTTCTCAAATAGACATGGGAGACCAAACTGCAAATGTGACTGCCACTGGTACTGGCACAACAGCCCCTGTCATTGGCTCTACTAGCAATGTTGCTAGTTCTAGCTGTTCTGCTCCGGCACCGCAACCGGCGGAGAAACCCGAAAATATTGCTGGAATTAATTTTAAAGGATGGCAACAAAGAATGTTTTTCTATTTGACCACCCCAAGTTTGCAAAGGTTCATAAGGGAAGATGCTCCAGTTCATGAAGAAGGAGTATCAGACAATGAGCGATTCGTGGTTATCGAGCCTTGGAAGCATTCTGACTTTTTGTGCAACAATTACATCTTTAGTGATTTAGAGGATGATTTGTAGAATTTCAACAGTACTTCAAATGCTTCAAAAGAGTTATGGGATGTTCTTGAGAAGAAGTATAAAATTGAAGACATGTGTTTGAAGAAATTTGCAGTTGCAAAATTTTTGGACTATAAAATGACGGACAATAAATCTGTCGGAACCCAAGTCCAAGAGCTTAAAGTCCTTATCCATGATCTCCTTGCCGAAGGTTTGATTATCAATGAGGCGTTTCAGGTGGCTTCTATGATTGAAAAATTGCCTCTTTCGTGGAGAGATTTTAAAAACTAACTGAAACACAAACGCAAGGAAATGATCCTAGAAGATCTTGTGATTCGTCTAAAGATCGAGGAAGATAACAAATCTGCAGAGAGGAAGGTTCGTAGTAATTCAACAATATCAGGTGCAAATATTGTTGAGACTGCTCAACCAAAGTCCAGCAGGAGGAAGAAATCATCCAGGCCGGCGAACAATTCTAAGAAGAAAAATTTCAAAGGAGACTGCTACAATTGTTGCAAGACAGGACATAAATCTGTAGATTGTCATACCCCCAAGAACCAGAAGAAGAAAATCAAGCAAACATAATTAAGTAGAATGAAGAAGAGGAGGAATTGTGTGCAATGTTCTCCGAATGTAGTTTGGTTGGAAATCCAATAGATTGGTGGATTGATTCTGGCGCCACACGCCATGTCTGCTCCAACAAAAAGATATTTATCTCATATGCTCCCGTAGGGCTCGAAGAGACGATCTTTATGGAAAACTCCGCAACAGCTAAGGTTGAAGGTGTTGGGATTATTACTCTCAAAATGACTTCGGGCAAAACATTGACTTTGAAGAATGTTCTTCATGTTCCAGAAATAAGGAAGAACTTGTGTGGAATGCAACAAATCAAAATTCAAATTTGTGTTGAGTCTAAATATTCTAAGCATCCTTACAACTCCGTTGAAAGGGATACTAATCCATTAGACTTAATTCATACGGACATTTGTGATATGAAGTCAATACCATCTCGCGGTGGAAAGAAGTATTTCATAACTTTTATTGACGATTGTACGCGATATTGCTTTGTTTATTTATTTAATAGCAAAGATGAAGCAATAGATGCATTCAAGCAATATAAAATCGAGGTTGAAACACAATAACTCGACATAAGATCAAAATGATACGAAGTAATAGGGGCAATGAATATGAATCTCCTTTCGAAGAAGTGTGTTTGGAATATGGCATCATTCATCAAACAACTGCTCCCTACACGCCACAATCCAATGGGATTACGGAAAGAAAGAATTGAAATTTAAAGGAGATGATGAATGCTTTATTGATAAGTTCTGGATTACCGCAGAACTTGTGGGCGGAAGCTTTACTTACAGCTAACCAAATACTTAATTGAGTACCCCATAGCAAAACACAGTCCATTCCATATGAAGTATGGAAAAGAAGAAAAACCAACTTGAAATACTTTAAAGTGTGGGGTGTTTGTTAAAGGTGTAGGACCCAAAACTGTTAACTGTGTTTTCATTGGATATGCCAAAAATAGTAAAGCATATCGATTTTTGGTGTACAAATCAGAAAATCCCAACATTCATACCAATACGGCAATAGAATTAGATAATACCGCATTTTTTGAAAATATTTATTCGTACAAAGGTAAATGTGATTCATTTGGTGAAGGATCTAAATGACCTCGGGAAGAATCAAAGGAAAATACACCAAGTAGTGAAAATCCAAGGCATAGTAAACGTCAAAGGACGTCTACTTCCTTTGGATCAGATTTCCTGACATTTTTGTTAGAAAATAAACCTCAAAATTTTTAAAAAGCTATGTCTTCTTCGGAAGCTCAATATTGGAAAGAGGCAGTCAATAATGAAATTGAATCCATATTAAACAACCATACATGGAAGTTGGTTGATCTTCCACCTGTGACCAAACTTTTAGGTTCTAAATAGATATTCAAAAGGAAGATGCAAGATGATGGCACTATTGACAAATATAAGGCAAGACTTATTATCAAAGGATTCAGACAACGAGGAGGTCTTGATTATTTTGACACATCCTCACCGGTAGTAAGAATAACATCTATTCGGGTGTTAATAGTTTTAGCCGTTGTGTATGATCTTGAAATCCATCAAATGGACGTTAAGACAGCTTTCTTAAATGGGGATTTAGATGAAGAAATCTACATGGAACAACCCGAAGGGTTTGAAGTTTCCGGGAAAGAAAAAAAAGTATGTCGACTTGTTAAGTCTCTGTACGGACTAAAACAAGCACCCAAACAATGGCATGCAAAATTTGATCAAACGATGTTGGCCAATGGATTCAAGATTAATGAGTGTGATAAATGTGTTTACATTAAGAACACTTCATATCATATAGTCATTGATTATTTGTATGTTGATGACATGTTGATAATGAGTAAAGACATTGCTAACATAAATGCCACTAAGCGTATGCTAGCTAGCAAATTTGATATGAAAGACTTAGGAGTTGTTGACTTAATTTTAGGAATTAAGATCCACAAGACTCCTCAAGGTCTAGCTTAGTCTCAGTCACATTACATTGAAAGATTACTTGAGAAGTTCAAGTATTTAGATTTCAAAACTGCAAAAACTTCAATTGACGTAAACCTTGCTCTTGCAAATCACAAAGGTGAAAGTGAGTGTCAATTGGACTATACTAGGGTATTGGGAAGTTTAATGTACATCATGAACTGTACGCGACCAGATATAGCTTGTGTTATAAGTAAACTAAGTCGGTACACGAGTAATCCCAATCAAACGCATTGGATGGCAATGAAATGAGTTCTTGGATATTTAAAACATACCCAAAACTTTGCCTTACATTATAATAAATATCCCGAAGTTATTGAAGGATACAGTGATGCAAATTGGATCACCGGATCAACAGAATATAAATCAACAAGTGGATATATATTCATGATTGGTGGAGGAGCGGTGTCATAGAAGTCGTCCAAATAAATGTGTATTGCTCGCTCTACAATGGAGTCTACAAAGCCAGTGAAGAAGCTGAATAGCTCCAGAATTTCTTAGAAGATATTCCTTTCTGGCCCAAACCTGTGGCACCTATATGTATACATTGTGATAGCCAAGCATCAGTAGGGCAGGGAGCGTTATGTATAACGGGAAATCTCGTCACATAAGACGGAGACACAAAACCATTCGATAACTACTCTCTAGTGGAATTATCACAATTAACTATGTAAAGTCAAGAGATAACGTGTCGGATCCATTTACAAAAGGCTTAAATAGAGAGACGATTGAAAGATTATTGAGGGGAATGGGTTTAAGGCCTAGGACAAGTTATCATGGCGGCAACTCTATCTAGTAGACTGGAGATCCCAAGAGCTAGGTTCAAAGAGATCAAACAAAGTTATGAATAATGGTTCAACATTGTCAAATAACTCAACCCATTCTCATGATGAAGACAATGTTCAGAAATAAGGATAAAACATTAAGGCTTTTTGACGAGTTAATAAAGCTTAAGCTTTTGAATGGTTTCTGAGTTTGGCAGGTATGACCAGATAGTGTATCTACGAGATGACACATTTAGGAAACACCTATGTGAGTGTGAAGTGTAAGTCGCTTCAAGGTATGTTAGGTAAAGGCCCATGCTCTACACACTCATGAAACCGGGCGGTGTTCATGGCTGAAATGAACACAACAGTGAAAACCAAAGACCGTTAAAGGGTTAATTGTGTGACATGTGGTTGTCTAGGTATATACTAAAGTTCGACAGTTCAAAGATATCAAATCTACTGATTGACCAAGTATATCCGACATATGTTCACTACGGAGAGTTCAAAGGGAAACCTACTTATCTAGATGCAATTAATCCTTGCTCACGAATCACACAGTTTTTTCATGCATGCATATTTTTTGTCATATAACCATTCCCCATTCATGTAGGGATTGTTGAAGCTAGCTAATCAATGAAGCTAGCTAAGTGGGTGTGAATGAGAAATGAAGGGAAATGAGATTTAAAGCAAAGTCCATTTTGGAAAGGAGCTTTGTTCCACATAGGTGGTGGAAAAGAAAGTAAGTGTGCTTAAATAGAGAAGTACTTATTCTGGCTTTTAAAGAGTTGAGAAGAGGGACTTTACTCGCTCCATCATCGTCGCTCGGCTCAGATTTAGATTCGGATTCGGATTCGTATTTGGTCAAATGATCTGATTGATTGATAATCTTTTTAGACCAAATTTATTTTATCCATTTTTCTATTTCTGAAATTTTTCGGCGCTAAAATTAATTTAGAAATTCGCGGAATAATTCCCAACAGACATTTCTATTTTTGGATATTTTTATTTTCGGAAAAGGCATGACCTTACCGAACAGACACCACGCCTTTCCGAACAGACACCACACTTTTTTTGAACAGGTATTTCATGGCTATAAATACAGAGAAAATGCCTCATTTTTTTGCATTCTGAAATTCTGAAAATACTCTTTGCATATTTTCTGCATTCGTTACATTTTTTCAAAACAAAATCTGAGTCAGTGTCGTATATAACTTGTTGCAAACTTTGAGTTCGCGTGAAGTCAAAGGCGTTTGAGGCACCGCTACTCTTTTGATAGGTTAATCCATTTTATCTTGGGAGGAAGTAATCCTTAAAATCCAGTACTTGAGGGGATTAAATTCCTTAAGGACACACAATGAATTATATGGACTTATATATTTACTTTCTGAATTTTTTTATCGTTTTCAGTTTCTGGTTTACTCTGATTTTTCGTTTCCAGTTTCTGGTTTTGGTTTTCTGATTTTGAACAAAAGTTTGGATAACAGTAACACATGATGAAACCCACAAGATGATTCAATACACAGTGTAATTTTTCCAACGAATGGGTCTCAATTGGCTCTGCCAATGTCTAACGTTGAATCCACATCACAAAAATTCACACAATTTGTCTTAGATATCATAACATTAAAAACAATGGTTTTATGATACATGTTTCCGCTATAAATAGTTCACTCGGTGGACCTTCTTTTTACATCAATCTAAATAACAAGATCATATTATATAACTCGCTCACTTTCTATATAGTGCAAACTCTCCCTATGGCATTCAAAGTTGTAGAGTTTCGCCTTGTCTTTCATTTGAAATGCAGTCGTGTTTTCTCTGTTCTGGTCATTGTTCAATCCCATATCCAAAATGAGGACATGAGTTGTTGCAAATTTTGCAGGTTAAAAATAACAACAGCGATGGTGCCACTTCTGTTTCCTCTCCCAAACCACTCGATGCACCTGGTTTCGTCACAGGAAGGAGCAGAGAGCTGCACAGTTGGGAGTTGAAAAATAGTGGTAGTTGAGAGATTTAAGAGGAGGGTGTCGATTAGAATTGTTGATGGTGTGAATTCCCACAGCCTTCTTGAATGGGGTTTGCTTTTTTGGGTATTATGCTCACATTAGTTCTGATTCGAAGCTACATCCCTTGAGCACCTCAATTTCTTCCCGTCTAGTATCTTACACCACCATGGCTTTGGATCCAATTCGCTTGAGAACATCGACTCCAAACAAGCATGAAGCAGTGACGGAGCCAAGATTTCCACTTAGGGTATTCAAAATATAACTAAGTAGACATACAAAGAAGTAAATGGTATTCAACGTACTATATAAACATAAATAATTTGAACCTTATATTTATAATGTAATTTTTGTTCGGTTTTAAGTGTAGATGAATGGGAAATGGAGGGAAGCAAATACGGATGGAAAGTGAAAATTTTGAATTGTTCCTTTATTGCTTTTTGGATGAAGCATTTCTCTCACATTGGTTGTAGAAAGGAAAGCTCTTGTGCTTATATGTAGAATCACATCTTCTAGCATATAAAGAGTTGAGAAGAGGACCTCCCCTCACGCTGTCGTCATCGCTCGGCTTGGCTTCGGTAATTAATTATCCAAAATTTGACCTGATTTTCCGGATCCGTTTCTGACCCGTTGACCCATTTCTCCTTCCCGGATTAATTTAAACATTCCCGCTCATCTGAAAGGATGCAACCTTTGAGTTGCACCTTTCTGAACCAACACTTGCATGGCTATATATATCCTGATGATCTAAAGATTATTCCTTAGAAATTTTCTGATCTTCTCTTCTCTTCTTCTTCTTGCACTTCATAAAATATTCGTGTGATTTACTGTCGTCGAGTGAGTTTGCTGTCACCGGAGTTTGTTGTACCGCTACAACGGTGAGTATATCGTTCTATCCTGGAAGGATATATTGCAACACCTCGGGTACATTGCGGGAAATAATTTCCTTAAGGACACACTGTGAATTCAGTGGGCTCGATTAATTCTTACATATTTTTGATACAGTTTTCAGATTCTAGTTTATGTTCATTTTAGAATATAGTTTGCTATCAATCTTAAGGAAATTAATTTTTTATATTTTTTAATCTGTACTCTGTTTCTGGAGATTAAAACCTTCTGGTTTTCTACACCTTTCCGATTGAAGAACATAAAAACTTCATTGGATTATTAAAGTTAATAAGAGTGAAATGATTTGAAGAACATAAAAAATTTATCGTTAACTTGTGAAACAGTTTGAATATATAAATCTTCACTGTTTACAGTTCTGTTTTTGTTTGCCATTGATTAAACTATTTGTCAACTATTGACAGATAAAAGAAAAATGGCAATAGAAAAGGATGTCAATGTTTCTATTGGAACATAGACTGTTGCGGTGACGACTGTTGCGGCAACTACTGTTGCATCGTCAAGCCGTTCAACTGCTGCACATGTTATGGCACCTACACAGAAACTAGGAAATTTTTTTGGAATTAACTTCAAAGGATGGCAGCAACGAATGTTGTCTTGGTTGACCACTCTTGGTATGCAAAAGTTCACAAACGAAGATCCTCTAGTTCCTGAAGAAGGAATGTGAGAAAATCAGTGCTTCATGGTTGTTGAGGCTTGGAAGCATTCGGTTTCTTGTGCAAGGGTTACATTCTTAGTGTTTTAGAGGATGATCTGTACAACGTTTACAGTTCTACGAAAACATTAAAAGAATTGTGGATTGCACTTGAAAAGAAGTATAAAACTGAAGACGCATGCTTGAAAATTTTTATGGTTTTCAAGTTTCTAGACTACAAAATGGTAGACAGTAAGACTGTTGGAACCCAAGTTCAAGAACTCTAAGTGCTTATCCATGACCTTATTGCTGAAAATATGGTAATTAATGAGGCATATCAAGTGGCTGCTGTGATTGAGAAGTTGCCTCCTTTGTGGAGAGACTTCAAAAACTATCTGAAACACAAGCGCAAGGAAATGTCGCTGGAAGATCTTGTGATTCGCTTAAAGATCGAGGAGGATAATAAAGCTGCTAAAAGGCAGTCGCGTGGAAATTCAACGATTATAGGAGCAAACATCGTTGAGGAAGCTGATCTAAATAATAAGAAAAGGAAGAAGCCTTCACGATAGAGGAAGGAACAAAACAAGAAAAAATTCAAAGGCGACTGCTATAATTGTGGGAAAGCTGGACCTAAGGCTCCAGATTGTCGGTCCCCTAAGAAAAATAAGAAAAAAGATCATGCAAACATGGTGGGAAAGAATGATGACATTGATGATCTATGTGCTATGCTCATGAAATGCAATTTAGTTGGAAACCTAAAAGAGTGGTGGATTGACTCTGGAGCCACTCGACATGTTTGTCTTTGTCAAAGAAGCATTTGCTACATATACTCCAGCAGGACTCGAAGAAGAGCTTTCCATTGGAAATACTGCAACAACCAAGGTTGAAGGATATGGAAAGATATTCCTAAAGATGACTTCCAGCAAGGTGTTGACGCTTACAATGTTCTTCATGCTCCTACAATTAGGAAGAACTTAGTTTCAACTTCTTTGTTAGTTAAGAATGGATTCAAATGTGTTTTTGCTTCTGATAAGGTTGTTGTTAGCAAAAATGATATGTATGCTGGAAAGGGCTACCTCACAGAGAGCCTTTTCAAACTGAATGTAATGGTTGTTGGCAGTATTAATAAAACTCCAGCTTCATCTTATTTGTTAGAGTCAAATGATTTATGGCATGTTCGTTTAGGACACGTCAACTACAAAACCTTGCGGCAATTGATTAATTTAGAAGTATTGCCTAAATTCAAGTGTAATAAATTAAAATGTCAAATATGTGTTGAATCTAAGTTTGTTAAACATCCTTATAAGTCTATTGAGAGGAATTCTAATCCTTTAGACTTAATTCATATAGATATTTGTGATATGAAGTCAATACCATCTCACGGTGGGAAAAAGTATTTCATAACTTTTATTGACGATTGCACTCAATATTGCTATGTTTATTTGCTTAATAGTAAGGATGAAGCATTTAAGCAATATAAAAATAAAGTTGAAAATCAATTGAATAAAAAGATAAAATGATAAGACGTGATAGGGGTGGAGAGTATGATCTCCTTTAGCAAAGATATGTTAATATGAAATTATTCATCAAATCACTGCCCCTCACACACAACAATCTAATGGAATTGAGGAAAGGAAAAATCGAACATTAAGAAAATGATGAATGCTTTATTAATAAGTTCCGGTTTGCCGCAGAGCTTGTGGGGGAAAGCTATCCTTACAGATAATCGAATACTCAACAGAGTGCCCCACATCAAAACACAATCTATTCCATATGAAAAATGGAAAGGAAGAAAACCCAACTTGAAATATTTCAAAGTGTGGGGGGTGCTTAGCTAAAGTACGAGTTCCTATACCCAAAAGGATCAAAATAGGACTGAAAACTGTGGATTGTGTTTTCATTAGATATGCTACCAACAACAAAGCATGTCGATTTTTTGGTTCACAAATCCAAAAATCCCGACATCCATGTTAATACGGTAATTGAATCAGATAATGCTGAATTCTTTGAAAACATTTATCCGTATAAACATGAATGTGAGTTTTCGTTGAAAGATCTAAATGACCACAGGAAGAACCAAAGGAAAATATACCAAGTAAAGAAGATCCAAGGCATAGCAAACGTCAAAGGACATCTACTTCCTTTGGACCGGATTTTGTGACGTTTTTGCTTGAAAATGAGCCTCAAACGTTTAAAGAAGCCATGTCTTCTTCGGATTCACCATTTTGGAAAGAGGCAATCAATAGTGATATTGAATCAATCTTGAACAACCATACATGGGAATTGGTTGATCTTTCTCCCGTAAATAAACCCTTAGGTTCGAAATGGATCTTTAAAAGGAAAATGAAAGTTGATGGTACCATTGACAAATATAAGGCAAGACTTGTTGTTAAAGGTTGTAGACAAAAAGAAGGTCTTGATTATTTTGACACATACTCACCGGTAACAAGGATAACATCCATTCGGGTGTTAATAGCACTAGCGGCCATGTATAGTCTTGAATTCATCAAATGAATGTTAAGACAACTTTCTTATATGGAGATTTGGAGGAAGAAATTTACATGGAACAACTTGAAGGTTTCGTGGTTCCTGGTAAATAAAGGAAAGTGTGCAAACTTGTTAAGTCGCTTTATGGACTAAACAAGCACCCAAACAATGGCATGCAAAATTTGACCAAACAATGTTGGCAAATGGATTTAAGATCAATGAGTGTGACAAATGTGTTTACATTAAAAATAGTCCAAATCATGAAGTCATTATTTGTTTATATGTTGATGACATATTGATAATCAGTAGAGATATTGCCGACGTAAATGTTACGAAGCGTTTGCTGGCTAGCAAATTTGACATGAAAGACTTTGGAGTTACTGATTTAATCTTAGGAATTAGGATCCATAAAACTCCACAAAGGTCATTATCACAGTCTTATTATATTGAAAGAGTATTTGGCAAGTTCAAGTATTTGAATTTCAATGCTGCAAAGACTCCAATTGATGTACTGCACTTCAAAAAAATGAAGGTGAAAGTGATTCACAATTGGACTATGCACGAGTATTGAGAAGTTTGATATATATCATGAATTGTACATGACCAGATATAGCATGTGCTATCAGTAAGCTGAGTCGGTTCACAAGTAATCCCAATCAAACTCGTTTGATGGCAATGAAACGAGTTTTGGGGTATTTAAAACACATCCAAAACTATGCTTTGCACCATAATGAATATCCCGCAGTAATTGAGGGATATAGTGATGCAAATTAGATCACCGAATCATCTAAAGTTAAATCCACAAGTGGATATGTTTCTACCATTGGAGGAGGCGATTTGTCTTGAAAATCATCCAAACAGACATGCATCGCTCGCTCTACAATGGAATCTGAATTTATAGCTTTAGACAAGGCCGGTGAAGAAGCAGTATGGCTCCGAAATTTTTTGGAAGATGTTCCATTTTGGCCCAAACCTTTAGCACCTATATGTATACATTGTGATAGCGAAGCGGCAACAGGTAGAGTAGGGAGCGTTAAGTATAACAAAAAATCTCGTCACATACGATGGAGACACAATAACTTTAGGCAATTACTCTCTAGTGGTGTTATCACTATTGACTACGTAAAGTCGAGAGATAACGTGTCAGATTCACTTATCAAAGACCTAACTAGAGAGGCAGTTGAAAGATCATCAAAGGGAATGGGGTTAAGGCCTAGGACAAGTCATCATGGCGATAAATCTACCCAGTAGACTGGAGATCCCAAGAGTTAGGTTGAAAGAGATCAAACAAAATTATGAATGACGGTTTAACATTGTCAAATAACTCAACCCATTCTCGTGATGAAGTCAATGTTCAGAAACAAGGATAATACGTTAAGGTTTAAAATGAGTTAATAAAGCATTAAAGTTTTTTAATGGTTTCTAAGTTTTGCAGGATATGATCAGATAGTGTATCTATAGGACTACATGTTTAGAAATCACCTATGTGAGTGTGAAGTGTAAGCCGCTTCAAGGAGAATGATAGTAAAGGCTCATTCTCTATGCACTTATGAAATCAGGCGGTGTTCATGGCTGAAACAAACACAACCGTGAGAACCATAGACGGTTAAGGGTTAATTGTGTGACTTATGTTGTCTAGGTGTACAACAAAGCTCAACGATTCAAAGATATCATATCTATCAATTGACCGAGTACATCCGATATAAGTTCACTACGGAGAGTTCAAAGGGAAACCTACTTATCCAGATGCAATTAATCTTTACTTGTAAATCACACACTTGTTTGTGCATTCCTTTATCTTATAGCCATTCCCCATTCATTTAGGGGATTGTTGGGTTTTTAGTGTAGATGAATGGAAAATGTAGGGAAGAAAATATGGAGGGAAAATGAAAATTTTGAATTGTTCCTTTATTGCTTTTTGGATGAAGCATTTCTCCCACATTGGTTGTGAAAGGAAAAGTTCTTGCGCTTATATGTAGAAGCACATCTTCTAGCTCATAAAGAGTTGAGAAAAGGACCTCCCCCGCGCCGTAATCGTCGCACGGCTTCGGCTTTGGATTTGGTCAAATGATTTGATTGATAATCTGTTTGGACTAAATTTAATTAATTTTAATTATTAATTAATTATCATTCCCGCTCAGAAAGGATGCAACCTTAGTGTGATTTATTGCCGTCGAGTGAGTTTGTTGTACCGCTACAACAGTGAGTAGATCGTTCTATCCTGGGAGGATATATTCCAACACCTCGGGTACATTGAAGGGA
Source organism: Lycium ferocissimum (assembly GCF_029784015.1). Taxonomy (NCBI): domain Eukaryota; kingdom Viridiplantae; phylum Streptophyta; class Magnoliopsida; order Solanales; family Solanaceae; genus Lycium; species Lycium ferocissimum. The sequence continues at coordinate 54,988,071 of NC_081348.1, forward strand.
ATAATTTCCTTAAGGACACGCTATGAATTCAATGGGCTCGATTTAATTCTTACAAATTTTTGATACAGTTTTCAAATTCTGGTTTATGTTCATTTTCGAATACAGTTTGCTAACAATTTTTTGACAACACTAGCTCTGCCTATGGCACGGAAGCCATTATGTACTTGCATATTATTGTCTGTCATTGAAACACCTGCAGCTGGGAGGCTGTAAATGGACCTTTCCCAAAGAGCGTAATACCTTTTGATTAATTCTTATGGCTGTCTTATTAATTTGCTTATTGCTGAAAAGTCTTAAATGCAGTGGCAAAAAGATGAACAGAACAATGATTTCCTTTTCTGAATAATGCATAACATAATCATAAACCCACTAGTAGTATATTGATTCAAATCCTCATAATTTTGTACAAAGAGGTGCATAGCTTTGGATTTGTATCACTACAACTGTATTACAACATTGTGAAATCACTTGTGGGGTATGGCCAGTAATGCTTGTGATTGCTTCTCATATTTGAAACCATTTGATTTTGAATCATCAGCACTCCACACAAATATTCCACCCAACTCTCCTTTACTTTTAAGCTTACTACAAGCTGTGAAAAATCCATTTTCTGGAGATAATCCTCCACTTCCATCAGTGCTAAAGCTAGCCAAGATCCTTCCCCCTTCATAATTGGATCTCTGAGTAGAAAAATAGTCCATGAATTGAGACACAGTGGTCCCCTCATCGTACGCGTAAAATTGGAAGTTGACATAGTCTATAAGGTGACCATAGCTTTTCCATAGCGCCTTGTAATGACTCTGAACTTCATCATCATCAAACGGAGCTATGGAAGCGAATGAAATAACTCCGTTGTTCTTGAGAGTTGTAATTAGTTTCCCAATGCACTCTGTAAAGGTATCAGGGTCAGCTTGAAAATGTTCATAGTCGATATCGATGCCATCCAAATTGTATTGCTTAATTATATTTGTAAGAGAAGAGACAGCATTTGAAACCCAAGAATCGACCGAAGTAGGGTTGAAATACGCACTGGTTCCTCCAACACTGTCACCTCCTAAGCTCAATGCTACTTTGACATTCGAATGTTGGTTTTTAATCGCGGAAACAGAAGAAGGGGTGAGGTTATCTGTGTCCCAGAAAATGTTGAATTGACCGTTTGTGGGAGATGCAGAAGAAGAAGTGGTGTAATCAATGGCAAAAGAGAGAATGAAGTGAAATTCGACACCAGAGTGAATGGGAACATCAGTGAACTTGACATTCTTGAACTCTGCTCCAATGTATTCCCTGAAAATATTGGAATTTCCAGGTGCTGCATGGATTGGTGATAGAAAAATTAAGAATTGAAGAGCAAAAAATGAAAGTAAAATCTTGGAGAGCTCCATGAAGTTGAGATATATTGTTAGAATTACTCTGTAGTCTGCTAGAATGGCTTGAAGATAAGCAGTTTAAATAGTGGTTCCTTAGTAGATTTATGGATAAATGTTGAAGTATTAGTCACAACTCACAAGAGAAAGTTAAAAAATTGTTTGCTTTAGTTTGCCGTTTCATGCTAGTTGGTCAATTTGAGATATAAGTATAGAACAAGTGTATATCTTAATAGTTATTTTACTTGGCAGAAATGGCACGATGATTAGATCTGCACCTTGACTCCTAAAATGTTTTGAATAAATCTTTGGATATTTATGTCAAAATTCTAGTCCTTCTAAGCCAATTTTAAATTGTATTTAAGGAACCTGATAATCTTATTCATTTCGTTTCCTTTCCTCAAAACAAGGAATTTTCCAATGACCCAATGATATTTTGTCTTTCCTCAAAACAAGGAATTTTGCACCTTAGGTTAAACAAGACTTCTAAGGCGGATGAGGCGAAATTGATCATATATCACAATATTGGGGCAAATATTGAATCATACGCAGTGTAAGGTAAATCTGGACCACTTTGATTTAATTAGGACAAGTGGCAAAAAATTTGGACTGAATATTCTAATTACACATAAAAAATTCAGATAATTAGGTCCAATGGTCCAAAAGGGAAATTTTGAGCTATTTTGGTAACGATATGGATAATTTCATGACCAATTTCTAATGTAGGGTAAAGTTATTCCATTTCGCATAGTTTAGGAGGAATTTTGACCCTTTTTTCGCAGTTCTAATGTATTTTTGCTCTACTATTTTTGTAGTTTTGAAATCATGGCGATCAAACATGTTTTGTGAGTAACCCGACACTACAGTTAGGTTGAATATAGTTTGAAGTCCTACTGATTTGTCATGATTCATCTTACAATTATGAAATGCATTCTCCCTCTGATGTGTTTGTAACTTTGAAATTGGGCAAATTAATATTTTGTTAGTAATCCAACAAGACAATTAGATTGAATATAACATGAAGTCCTGCTCATATGTGTCACAACTTGCATGTTGCAACTCTGAAATGTACTTTTTTTGTCTCAAATTTTGTAGCTTTGATTTCTTACTGCATGTCTAATTACCTCAGATATTTTGTTTAATGTATCAAATTTATAGTTTTACTAAATCCGTTTTGAGAAAATGATTGTTGATGTGTTCTAGTCACAGTGTGCCGCGTTTTATTGAAAAATTGGGCGGCAGTGAGGAGGAAGCAGCATGTATTTTTTTCATTTTTGGAACACTTTTTATTCTTTAAAACTTTCGGACTGCCTTGCCTCTTAACTTGTCCATTTTATTACTTCATGGTGAAAATTCATTATCACCAATCCTAAAAGGGGTCTATGTACTGAAATTATTACTACTTGAAGTCTAGTTCCCCAATTGAGTCTTCGTCGAAGGCCTTTAATTAACGGACCCGAAAAACTTGAAGGCAACAATCAAAACAAAGTGTACTCTGTTCCCTTTCAGACTATTAATGAATACCACTGCAAATCTGCAATAAGTGGAGATAAATATTATCGAGTAGAATTAACTAACCGGATACAAGAGCATTAACGCAAACAAAGTTATCGTTAGACCTTGAAAGCTTGAACAAGAATGTTACATGCTTTGAAATTTGTTTGGTATTTAAGATGGGTGTTTTCCATTCTGAATTTTACACCTCTCAGTGCAATTTGGTTATACTATGTTAAGTCCAAAATCAACCATACGCGCCCCAACAACTTGGGCAACAGGAAACCAGATATCAAGATCGGAGAGGACGGGTATAACAAGAGAAAAATTGTTCATGAGGAAAAAACTTCAATATCAAAACTAATTCTATCATCAGAGTATTAGAAAATGACTAATGAATCTAATTAAATCTGCAAGGTCCACACCAACCCTAACATCGACTGGGCTGGGTTAAAGAGGAAGGACCAAGAGAATAGGCTAATCAAACCCCACTTGCGGGTATGAATAACATAACCTCTGTTAATAATTAGTCCAACACATTTATGGTATTCTGAGCAGCTCCAACTGAAAGTCCCATTGCTTTTGCTTCTACTCTTCCTTCTGCTTTGTAGGACTCCTTGCACCTGTTCGAATACCACTTGTGCACCTTCCAATCAACTTCAAAATCTCATCGATCAATATGACGGGTAATGCAACAGCCAATACTAACAGCCACTCGTTCAGGCTCAGTGGAACGATTCCAAATACTTGAGCAAGGAATGGCACGTAGAGGATCAAGAAGTGCAACCCAAATGAGACCGACATGGCCAAAAGAAGCCATGGGTTGACCCATGGTGGCATTGTCAAGAGGCTTCCATCTTCCGAAAGGGCATTAAGTGAGTTAAACATTTCAATTGCAACCAATACAGAGAGGGAAAGGGTCATGGCTTTGACCTTGCCTTCCACGAAGTAATCACACGGGTTATCAAAACTAATCACTTGTGACCCAGCAGTGAAAGGTGAGGCGGTGAAATTATTCCAGGTTTTGCACTGACCCCAATTAGCAAGCTGGGAATAGGTGACAAGACTATGGCCATCTCCACTTAAATCAATGCCAAGGAAAGAGTCATGGGTGAACCAGATGATGAAAACTCCCACAGTTGCTAAACCAACATACAACCCAATAACCTGCATGAAGCATTTAAAAATGATAAGCACAAGGATTTCATTCTCATAAACAAAAGCAGGAAATGGAAATTAAAGTGAAAACAAAATATATAATTAGAGTGCAAACCAGATAGCGAAACAAAATCCATGCACTGATCAATGAATCATCACTTCTCCTAGGTTTTTTCTTCATTATATCCTTGTCTGGTGGATTAAATCCCAATGCAGTAGCAGGAGGTCCATCAGTGACCAGGTTGACCCACAGAAGCTGAACTGGGATAAGACCTTCGGGAATGCCTAGCGCAGCAGTAAGGAAAATAGAGGCAACCTCACCAATGTTTGAGGAGATCATGTACCTACAACATGGTAAAGCCTCAATGTATGCACTTTCAAATGATGCACTATCAGTTGTGGCATCATGCATTACACGGACTAAAGCTATTAATTCAAAAAGTTCACGAAAATGATGGAAGGATGGCATCCTAACAAACCAATAGAAGAGGAGTTACTCCCTTTTTAAATTAAAAAAGAAAAAAAATGGAAATCGACAGCCAACTTATCCAAATCGCTTAACTCAAGGATCCGGTCGAACAAGAACTAAAGCTTAATCCAAGTTTTCCGCAACTCATACAGTAGCATATATCTCATTCTTAGAACATTCAAACTGTTGAATGCATGTCAAACCCAAAGGACTTAAAAAAGTTCATGTGTAAGCATAAGCAGCAGGTGTTATCTTTCCCCGCTAAGTAACTTTTTACATACTTCCAGTGTTCTTAAAAGCAAGCGCAAAAAAGCAACAAGTACAAAATGAAAATCTTTCCAATAGATTGATAAACACGCTAAAGGTAATTGCTATCAACTATGCTACCCAGATGGTTTGCGGTTTGCAGAAAGCCGGAATTACCACAAGTCTGAATGGGACTAGTTATACCTAGTTCAGCAAAGTTTAACTCACTCTTGTACATATAAGCTGAAATGCAATGCACAAAAGTAGAATATATATTGGACAGACAAGTACCGAATTACCCAACCCAAAATGATAGAAATACAATAGTATCCAATCAAGAGTACCATCGATAGAAATATTGCCAACTGAAGGAGATGTGGAAGAAAATAAACCTGATGAAAGCCTTCATATTGTTATAAATGGACCTGCCTTCACCAACAGCAGCTACAATTGTACTAAAATTATCATCTGCCAAAACCATGTCAGATGCTTCCTTTGCCACCTGGGGGAAAAATCAAACCATAAGTAACATGACAAGAAGTCCATAAGTAACATGACAAAAAGAATGTGGCTTGGAAATTCTTCAGGATCTCATTAATGAGAATAAAGAACCTGACGATAGATATACACTCAGCAGACCCGAATTTTGTGCATTGAAAATAAGATGAGCATATACAATCACACATCATTATACGATCATCCATCAGGTGACTGCAAACTGGGTATATATAGATTCGCAGGGCAGACAAAAAATTATACTTTATGCCTACCAGTGATAATATATCATTACCATTCACTGTTACGTACTGCAGGAAATAAATCCTTCTAGATATATGCCTCCATTGACATTAGTCACAGATTCTAGCACTAGTATCATCATTTTTACCTCAGTTCCAGCGATTCCCATTGCAATTCCAATATCAGCCAATTTTAGAGCAGGTGCATCATTCACTCCATCCCCAGTCATCGCAACCACCTCACCATCATCTTTAAGCAATCTCACTATATCTTGTTTATGCCTTGGCTCAGCCCTGGAGAATAGGAGACCTCCACTTTGCCTTATATGTGCTTTGGGGTCTGCAAGCTCCATAAATTCTTTTCCAGTTAAGCTCCTCGAACTGATATCTTCATGGCTTCCAAAGACACCTATCTCACGGCAGATAGCTTCTGCTGTATTCTTGTTATCTCCTGTAATTACCATAACTCGGATGCCAGCTTCTCTGCAATCCTCAATTGCAGCACGTACCTCTTTTCTAGGAGGATCCTTTGACAAGATGAAAAGTATTTGTTCAATATCTTGAGGCTCCCAATAGAGGAAGGTTGTAAGACAAAAATAAACTGACAGAAGAGAGAAAGCAAGTTAACTAACTTACCCTTATCCCAGCCAAGCCAACAAATATGAGTTTACTCTCAATGGAAGAGTAATTAGCAGGATTAAGTAAAAGCTGATGAGCTGGATGGTCTTCATCACCGTTATAGGTTGCAAATTCATGTAGATCCTCCTTGTATGCAAAACCGAGGACACGCAATGCTTTGGAGGACATTTCATGAAGGCTTTGCAATATATGATTCTTTGAAGAATGATCTAATTCTACAACAGAACCGTCTTGCAGTTGCACATAGGAGCTTCTTTCCAACAGACTTTCAACCGCACCCTGAAAATGAAAAAACATATGTTAGATAACTAAATCCCAAACAGCACACAAAGCAAATATCCCAAAAAAATCAATCAGGGCCAAAACATGTAAAACTAAGCACCACACACGAACAGTATGAGAAGGAAAAGTTTGCAATTTTTTCATCACATGTACAATTAAAAGCTATGAGCAAAGCACAAGTAAGTAGAAACAACGCACATCACCCTTAATTACCACACATAAGAACCTGGTACCATTCATTCTAAAATTACTATTGCAGTAATTCAAATATCCTATAATGATCGGGTCCATTAGTGAGCTTATGAAGATACAATACTAATATACATCAAACTAAGATTAGTAACTTTTGACAACTGTGGACCTCGATCAAGACGACACTAACCACATGGAGGTTCTTAAACTGCTATTTGATAATGTACATCCTCCGCATACAGGATGCTACCATGAGAATCCTCTGAAGTGAAAAATCACACAGATCCAAAGTAGCAGTTCCATCCGTTTGCACAGTAAAAGTCCTAACGCTAGAAAGAATAAGTCAAAAGGGAACACAGAATATGCAAAGTGCCACAATATATAAATTGCAACAACAGAAGCAGCCATATCAGAATTTATATAGAACCAAAAATATACGTGTTGATACATTGAGCTTCTAAAACGTCAAGAACAATTAAAAGGTGTAGGAAACCCAATATGAAGTAGAAAATCCAAGGAAATAAAGAGCACACCTTCACAAGTAACAACTTTGTTCCAGAGGTGGAAGTCGTGATGACACCCATGGATTTCCTATCACGATCAAATTCAAGAGTACCAATACGCTGTTCAATTTTGTTCCATGTGTAAGAGCAACCTACATTCAGCTAAGTGAAGTCAGGCCATGTTGCAGAGCAAACAAAGACCCATTATGTACAAAACAACAGCAGACCAGAAACCACAACTTACGGAGGCCATTTTTGTCACTTGAAGAGGAAATGGAACTGACGCCATCAGGAAGTCCCATTTTCTCGACCAGAACCTTAAATCACAATAACAAACTCTAAATAAAGTCACCCAAAGATTTAAGAAAGCGAATAAAAAAAAGTTTTTTAAAGCATATAAATATATTAAGCAATGTACTACGGAGTAATTTACTTAATTAACTTATGTTTGTGTCTGGAAAGGAGGGGGTGGCGGCCAGCAGAAAGTAAGTAGTGATAGATACTAAACAATGTCAAGGTTAGAAATCTGATGTTCTATAAATGTCATTGATAAATCACGAATCCATTCTAGACGGGGATAAATGACCAACATCAACAACAACAACATACCCAGTGAGTCCCACAATGTGGGGTCTGGGGAGGGTAGATTGTACACAGACCTTATCTAATAATAAAGCTTAGAGTAACTGAATACTAATCTAGCATAATACACTCACACAGTGGATAGAGAGCAGAGATACTAATCTGGCAAGATAAAGAGAAGCAATCCAATTCAATTATAAAATCAATACCTTTAGTGCTGCTTCAGTGGGCAGTCCGCTGGCAACATAGTGCTGACCAGCTTTTTCAACTCCAGAATCATTGCAGACAGCAGCAATTTTCGCTATCATTTGTAGGTTAGAGTCCATCCGACCCATTGGCCAATCTTGTATCTTTCCATCAAAGGGATCATATGAGGTCCCTTCAACATTGAAGGACCGCACTGTGTTAGCCTTGGCACCCATAGCAACAAGCTTGGACACAGCCATATTATTAGTAGTCAATGTTCCTGTTTTGTCCGAGCAAATAACAGTTGTACAACCAAGAGTTTCTACACTAGGCAATTTTCGAACAAGTGCGTTCTTAGCAGCCATCTTGCGTGTGCCAAGTGCCAAACAAGTTGTAATAACTGCTGGCAGACCTTCTGGAATGGCAGCAACTGCCAATGCCACTGCAATTTCAAAATAATAAGTGCACTTCTCGAATGAAAACTTGAAATTCCTAGGCCACCCATCAACAATCTCCCAAGAGAGGAAGTATTTCACGTTAATCAGCCAAACCAAAATGCAGATGACACCAATAATGGCAGTCAAAGCTTCTCCAAACTCATTTAGCTTTTTCTTCAACGGGGTATCTTCCTCTTCTTGTGATGCTTCATGAATCTGTGAGTGCACCTTCCCTAGCTCGGTATCCATCCCAATTTGAGTAACCAAAGAAATACAATTTCCATTCACCACAGTGGTTCCAGCAAATACCATACATTTCTTCCCTTGTATATCAACATCCTCCGGTACAACTTTAGCGGTCTTACTAACTGCTTCACTTTCACCAGTCAGTGATCCCTGTTCAAGCCGAAGAGTCGAACTGATCAAACTCAAAACCCTCATATCAGCCGGTACTTTATCTCCAACTTTCAACTCAACAATATCCCCCGGTACAAGCTCTTTAGCTGGCAAAGACGAAATTCTTTTACCATCACGGATCACACACGCAGTCTCTGACTGAATTTCCTTTAATGCCTCCAAAGCCTTTTCGGCATTAGTCTCTTGCCAAACACCGACCGCGGCATTGACAATTAAGATCAAGAAAATCACTAAAGGCTCCACGAAAGCCGTGATCTCCTTCTCACCGCCTTCTTCTCCATCTAACCAAGCCAAAACAAACGAAATCACCGCAGCACCAAGCAAAATCCTAACTAACGTATCGTTAAACTGATCTAAAATCAACTTTAAAATCGACTGCCCTTCGTGCTTCTCCAATTCATTAAAACCATAGATCTGCCTCCTTTTACCAACCTCATCCTCAGACAATCCATAATTTCTCTTCACCTCGAACTTCTCCTCACACTCTTTCACATCTTTCGACCACGCCGGAAACACGTCCTTGTCCGATACACTTTTACCACCAAAATTCTCCCTTTTCCCATAATCTTCACCTCCTTTTCCCATTTATAACCTCCAGAGTCGCAAAATCTACTAAAAATCCTGACAAAATCCCCTAAAATGATAAAATTCTCCTGAAATTCAAACAAAATCGAAAATCAGAAGCATAATCTCATGATAATTCATCATTTCAAAGTTCAAATTAGGTAAACTAGATTTTGAAAAAAAAAAACACACACAAAAGTGATTTTTTTTTTTTAAAACGCACATCCTTTTCCCATTTATGACCTCCAGAATCAACAAAATACTAAAAACCCAGCCAAATTCCCCTAAAATGATAAAATTCTCCTGAAATTCAAACTAAATCGAAATTCAGAAGCAAAATCTCATGATCGGAGCAATTCTTCATTTCAAAGTTCAAATTAGGTCAAAAAATTAAACTTAACAGAGATCTAGAACAATGACAACTCCAACAGAAGCTTCTAGATTAAAAAAACACAAAATGATATAAAATTTCACCTCATTTGCCCATTTATAACCTCCAGAATCAACAAATTTACTAAAAACCCACCCAAAATCTCCTAAAATGGTAAAATTCTCCTGAAATTCAAACAAAATCGAAAATAAAAAAGCAACCTCTCATGATTGGAACACTTCACCGTTTCAAAGTTAAAATTAGGTCAAAAATTTAACCTAAACAAAGATCTAGAACAATTGCAACTACAATAAAAGCTTCTAGAATGTTAAAATTCTCTTGAAATTCAAACAAAATCGAAAATGAAAAGCAAAATCTCGTGATAGCAAGAAATCACCGTTTCAAAGTTCAAATTAGGTCAAAAAATTAAACTTAACAAAGATCTAGAACAATGACAACTCCAATAGAAGCTTCTAGATTCAAAAAACACAAAATGATATAAAATTTCACCTCATTTTCCCATTTATAACCTCCAGAATCAACAAATTTACTAAAAACCCACCCAAACTCCCCTAAAATGGTAAAATTCTCCTGAAATTCAAACAAAATCGAAAATAAAAAAGCAAACTCTCATGATTGGAACACTTCACCGTTTCAAAGTTAAAAATTAGGTCAAAAATTAACCTAAACAAAGATCTAGAACAATTGCAACTACAATAAAAGCTTATAGACTATTAAAATTGCAAAATCTCGTGACAGTAAGAATTCACCGTTTCAAAGTTCAAATTAGGTCAAAAACATTTAACCTAATCAAAGATCTACAATAATCGCAACTACAATAGAAGCTTCTAGATTAAAAAAAAAAAACATACAAATGCATACAATCGCAGCTACAATCGATCAGGAAAAAAGCAAATACATCAATCGAAGCTTCTAGATCAGAAAAAAAAAAAAAACATAAATACATACAATTGCAACTACAATCGAAGCTTTTAGATTTAAAAATAACACAAATACGTAATCAAATAGTTACCAGAAAAGTGGAGAAGATGAGAGGGCAGAGAACTGTTACTCTGCAGCGCGGACGTAGGATAGTTATTGTGCGAATCTCCCTCTTATCTCTCTCTCTCTCGGGAAACTGTAGAGTGAGAGAATCGAAAAAATAAGAGATCTCTGCCTCTTTAATTTATACAAACAAAGCAAAAACACAAATATAATAATAATAAAATAAATAACGATAATAATTGGAAGAAAGGTGAAATAAGCGGAGTGTTTATTTATATAGATCGGCTTTTGCTTATTAGCTTCTGCGTAGTTTCTTACTTTTAATGGACTCTGTATTATTTTAATTTTAATTTTTTACTTTTCAGCTTTTGGTATATATACATTGTCTGGAAAGATCCATGGTGAAGAAATTGACTCATTTACCCTTTTCTGATTGGTAATTGTTTGCAAAAAAATAAAAAAAAATACAAGAATGTTTAAAGCAAAAATTATATAAAATAAAAAGAAAATAGAAAAGTCAATTCTTGTAAATTGAATGAATGTCTCTTTATTAGCATGACAATATTTTAGAAATAGACAGGTCCTACAAGAACTAAATTCACACAACATACTTGTTCTTAAGATTCTTTTTTGTTTAGCTAATCATCTTAGGCTTGCACGATTTGTATACTACTTGATAGTTCATGTAGGAAAAAAATAACTAATAGTTGAAGTGTGTTTTGATAAATAGTTGATGATAATTTATGTAGGAGACTCGCATACCCGATATTCAGGTAGGAAACTCACAAAACAATGATAGTTCAGATGTGTTTTTTCTTTACCATTATTTCAACAAAAAAAAGTTATATATATTTTTACAACAATGAAATATATTACAACAACAACAACATACCTGGTGTGTCTACACAAGTGGGGTTTGAAGAGTCGAGTGTCTACATACTGCATCTTACCCCTATCTTGTAGGAGAGAGGTTGTTTCGAGTAGATTAAACAAAATAAAACAATAACAAAGTAGATCAAATAGAAAATAATGTACTAATATATTAGTTTCAACGAAAATATAATAATATAATTAATCAGTTACTCCACCAATTCAATTTTATTATGGTGGACTTTTCACATTACATATTATATACTAGTACTAACAATAATCTCAACAAGTTAAGTGCTTGGTTGCATACAGATTTTATTTTTTGAATTCTCTTCCAATAACTTAACCAACAAACAAAGGGACAAAAACAAAAGGAAACAAATGAAAAAGTCAAAAAAATCAACAAAAAGGGAAATGATTAATCATCACTTTCAAATGCTCAAGGATTATTTCGTCATTTGTGTACCCATAAATGCTTTGACTCGTTACCAAATCGTTTTAGGGGAGAAGTGGGTAGCCATCATAAGCTCCACCAATAATAATTTGCCACGTAATCAAACTGTTGAAATCTTCTGATGCTTACAACCTTTAAGATGACGTGGCAAGACCCTAGTGGATACACATATATGAAAGGACTTCGTGGGTCAGTGTATCAACTACTCCATGTTTAAGTTTCAATTTAAATTAATTAGATAAAATTAATTAATCTAATTATTATTAATCATATTTAATGAAAAGAGAAATTTCCAGGTGCTTACCTTGTGCTAAAGAAAAGGGTTTAGAATAATACGAAGAGTGATGACTAGGGATGCCTCGGGATACAGCATATTCCTACTTTCTATACTTTTACTAATTGTGTTTTATTTTATTTTATTTTATTTTGAATCTATGTCAGGTCTCCTTTTTTGTAGGAGTTTAAGATTATTCATTAATTAATGAAATAAAATTTACAGTAAGATCTTTTAAATTTCGGGTAAAAGTAATTATATCTATGCTAAGTTGCTGTTGGTAACTTGTTGGATCAAGGACTAATTACACCAATCTATCGGTAAGGTCATCTAACAATATAGTCATAGAATACCGGATTAATGCAAGTACATACGGTTGACTTTTGAATAACCAAATAATATTAAAATGGTTATAATGTAAGTATATAGACATTATTCACTAATAAATAGTCCCTTCATTCCGATTTATGTTACGGTATTTGACTGGTAGTGAAATTTCAAAAAAAAAATTGAAATTTGTGATTTAAAACAAGCTATACATGCATGACTATAGATTACTCCCTCATTTTCCTTTTAATAGCCAAGTATTGATTTTGGGTTCCCCTTAATAAACCATATATTAAGCCTTTATTTTACAAGTTGTCATATTAACTATACTTTGAAAATCTAAATTTGATTATTAGTACTTGAATAATTACTTAATGGTAAAGGTAACATTGAAATAAATAAATAAATCTCTCTTATTTTTTTAACGGACAAGTAAAAGAAAAACATTATTCTTGGTATATTGAACTAGTAAAAAAGAGAGAAGTATTTGTTAAGGTAAAATAAAAAATTAATATCAAATTACTAAAAAAAAACATAAATTAAAAGATAGGGAGTATAAGTTAGGAAATAAAGTTATGCAAACTACATTAGAACCCACATTGTTTTTAAAGAAACTATCTTATAACACTAGGAAATAAAGAGAGTAAAAATTGAAAATACATCTATTCCAACTCATACTAATAACTATATTTGATGGTAAGATGGTAAAATCCGAATAATTGAGTTTCTCAATTATACCATCAAAACATTAGGAATGGGGTGTGGGGTCCATTTGTACATGTAGATCGTACAGATGCTGTAACAAGCACAAGACGAATAAATAATTTATAGAAGTTTGAAAAGCATATTGTCCGTTGGGAAAAATAACAAAAGGGGGTATTATTATTGCTACAAACAGTACAAACAAAGAAGTGTGCATGGAGTACAGCTCATGAGATCATTGTTTCAAGGCTCGAGCTGTATGTATAACTAAACTCATGTTTATTTAATTGGCCATGGATTAAGCTAATCACTTTTTTATTATAAAAATAGATAAACAGATTAAGAATAATTAGTCTTTATAGGAAATTAGAGTTTTAAATTATTATTTTAAATATTATATTTTACCCCTTTAATATTTAAGGATTGAGAAACAATATCCTCTTCATCATTTTGAATGACAACGATAATCCTTTTGACCAATTTATTCCTATGAGATTTAGAATTTGTCAACAAAGAAGAGTTTCATACTTCTTAAAACTTTTTTTCTTTGGTGAGATTGTATTTTCTTTGTTTACCCCCAAATAGTGGATAATAATTAAATTTGTAAGTGGTGGTGGATAGGATATGTGCATAGATTTAGTTATACTATAAGGGGATAGCGAATAAGTAATGATATGTATTAGCAAATAATAGTAATGGAAACTAGAAAAGAAGAGCTGACAATTCTTTGTGAATTGGTCCGATCCGGAAAAACACGTTATCGAAGCCAAAATACTTGAGGAAATATTTATGCCACTTTTCTGATTACAATCTGTTGAATAGTAAAAGCTAACCTAAAAAAGGAAGGGATAGCCCTCTATTTATAGGTAACAATAAATGGGCCCTAGTACAATGTAGAAAAAGCCTTTCTAGAAAAACCCTAAAATGGATAAGGCTGGTCCGTACGGTCTGACACCCGTACTGTTGTCAGCGCAAGTGGCGGAATGATTGGATGATGCGTGGCCTGCTCCATAATTGATTATCCGGACCCATATTGAGCGTGCTTTTAGGCACGGATTTACCGTGTCCAATAAAATACTCTCGGTGTTGAAGCAGAGTTAAACGTGTCCGTGCTCCCTCGGCTCCATCTTTTACTCCGGTTCCCATCGGACACAAGTTTATCCGATTTTTACCGTATACAGATAGTCCCACACTTTCCGGATCAAAGTTGCACCGAAGTGACGGGAAGTGGGAAAAAGGAAAAATTCTTCTGGTGTGACTTCCCCAGTAAGTTTATTTATTCAATCCTCGAAAATAAGCGGGAACTAAAACGCCTCCTCACGTCACGTCCTTCTGACTTCGGCCACGTGTCGTCTTTCGGTTGGCCAGCTTCAATAACTGCCTCAGGGTCACGTCTCTTCAAGTCACTTCTCATTAAATTTCGGACACGTGTCCTTTCTCGGTTGGTCGGCTTCGGTAACCGTCGCAGAGGTTCGCCTATATAAAGAGAGTCACGGTCATTTCTTCACTTTTCACCTTTCACTTTCTCTAGCTCTTACTCTTTGCTTTATTTGCTTCGAGATCTTCATATTTTCGTGAAGTTGTTTAAGGAAATTCCTTCGGGATCTCAAAGTCTTCTTCTTTTTCCGACAAATCTTCTTGAATTTCTGCTAACTCCATTTGTTTATCTTGAAATCTTCATACCTTCATACTACTGGGCATCAAATCTTCATACCTTCAACTCAAGCCTTCATATCTTCATCTTAAATCTTTCGAATTTTCATATTTGATCTTTTAAATTCAAAATGTCGACGAATACCGACACTGCTTCCCAGAACGTGCCATCGGTTTCTTCTCCGACTGTCGAACCTGCTACCAATCCCAGGGGTAAAACACCTTTCCAGCCGACTGCCAAAGACATAATACCCTCGAAACCCAACTTTAACCATGAATTCACCGTCGAAAAAGCCGTGCAGACTTTTGACCGAGGTTACAATGTAAGACGTTACCCCTCGTCGATCAAAGAAGAGCATTTTCCCCGAGTACGGGCTGAGTATGGTTGAGACAACCGCCCCGTATAAGTTTTTGCTCCCGGTGATGACGAATTGATCACCGACTTCAAAGAAGGATTTCTATACTGATGTGCTGCGGATTTGTGGCACATTCGACGCCTTTTTACTATGAATTTTGGTTGTTTCCAAGTAAGTCTGGGTCATTTTAATGTGTTTTTGTTGTGTTTTAGGAAGACAATGGCCCAAAAGCAAAAACAAAGAAAAAAGGAAAAATTTGCCCAGAAATAAAGATTCGACGGTCCGTTGATCAATCGACGGATCGACCTTTAAAGCGTCGTTAAGTTCAATTTTCCAATGATGGCCTAAGTTGAAGAGGACAAAGGACGGAGCCATCGACGAAGCGTCGACCTGATCGATGTTTCGTCGTTTGTATCGTCAAACAGATTTGTCTACCAGAAGAGAGAAAGACAAAAGAATCAACGGAGGGTCGAACTGGTCGACGGCACCGTCGAATGGACCATAGAATTGAAGAAACAAAAGACGAAGGCATCGACGGTCCGTTGATCATGCTACCAGGGGCAGTTTTGGCAATTGCTGATGTACGTTTTTGGAGCCTATTTAAAGAACATTTTAGGTCTTTGTACACATCAGATTTTTCTCCAACATTTAACACTTTTTCCATTGGTGGGTGAGCATTGAATACTCCACTTTTGGAGCTTAGTGAAGACAAAAAGATTTCATTTCCACCATCTTTATTACACTTTGTAAGCTTTATGTCGAGATAATAGTCAAAATACCCCCCAACGTTTGACCAAAATGCCAACTACACACCGAACCTTGCGGGGGGTCCTATTACCCTCCTGGACAAATTTTTTCGAGCAAAATGGCCCTTTTTTCGATGTATAAATCAATCTCGCCAACCCCCCAAATATTAAATGGCGGTTGTCCACACGAGCCTGGCCCACGTGCCACGTGTTTAATTTTGCCCCATTTTTTATTAATTTCCCCTTCCTCCATCCATCTACTCTTCTTCTTCAAAAAAAAAAAAAATCTCTCAATTTTCCATACTCCATTTTTATTAAGGATCTGAAAACCCATACCCAATTCTCCTTCATCTTCATCAACATTATCATCATCATCATCATCATCATCTTCACTAGGAGTTGAAAAAAAAAATCACACCAACTTGCTCAAATCTAATCCAAACAAACCCAAATGTGAAAGGAAGCTTCCTAACACCAAATAGAACAAAGTTCATCCATTAATTTGATTAAACAATCAAGAATTTAGAGAAACCCATTTGGTGTTCTTCATAGCTTTCTCCAAATTCTTAGCAATGGAGTTTAATTTTCTCCCCAAATCAACTCAAAGAATTAGTGCTTAAATAACTCCAACCAAGCAACAAGTAGCAACTCCAAACAAGCAACTTCCAATCAGATTTTCTTTAACAAGATTAGATTTTTCATCCTTATTTTTTTTCCGCATTTTTCCTTTTTCTTTCTTGATTTTTCATTTTTTTCTTGATTTTCGTTTATGGTGGAAAGTTGTTCTTTAACAAGTTGTTCGGAATCATATGTGGATTTTCTTCAGTTGAGATTTTCGTTTATAATGGATATTATTTTGACAACAAAAAATGGGGATGGATATTAAATAGGGTGAAGATGAAGATGAAGTAGCCTAAAAATGGAGGAAATTCAAATTTTATCTACTTGGCATCATATGTGGCGGCTTAGTTGGCGTCCAAAACAAAAGTCGATGCAGATTTTTAAAGGCCGTCACGCGCCCTTCGGGCGGTGTATTCACGCTCTCGCACATCGGCAAAAAAGGGCCATTTTGCTACCGAAAAAATTTGTCCGGGGGTAATAGGACCCCGCAAAGGTTCGGTGTGTAGTTGGCATTTTGGTCAAACGTTGGGGGTATTTTGACTATTATCCCCTTTATGTCTCTATTATTACTTACTACTTTTGTGACCAAGATATGTGAGTAGTTTCTTTAATCAAAGTTGTGGACCCAAATGATGGGTGTTATGTAATGGGTGTCTAACATTGTATATATATATATATATAATGGGTTGTGATGTGTTTTATTATTTCTCATATTCATTGTTAGTTAGTGGTTGCAAACACTTACTTATGCACAAACCCTAGTTTTGTTTGGAAAGACGAACTAGGGTTTGAGTTGAAATAATATAACAAGGACTCGGGCGCTAACCTCATTTAATGAACTCACTTAGGGATAAGATGAGTTCTACTTGGCATATTTAATCGGTTTTACTTGCAACTTTTCTATATTTGGGAAAATCATGAAAAGAAATACTTTCTAACTATTGAAAAATATTAGGAAGTGCATTAGAGATTAAGTGCATACGAAACCTCGACCCATTAGAAATATATCATATTGATACCCATAGCATAACATCTAATCACAGCGGGGACACAACTTTGGTTCTTTTAATCCAAACAAATTCCAAATACCTCAAAATAGCGAATACAAACCAAAACCCTTTTTCTATACTAGTCGGAATAGAACTAAAGTCTTTAGAGATTAGTAACATATATAATTAGTACTTATTTCACACTGTATTCCCTGTGGGATTCGACCCTAACCTAGTTGGGTTACTATATTTGACACCGACCGCCTTACGCCATAATTTAGGTGTAATTTGAGCGTATCATATACGTTTACACGTATCCATTTACTCTCAAGCTCAATCCTCCGATTGATCCGGTCATTCTTGAAATATGCCGGACGTATAACGTGTGCCTTGCCCAGATTGGCCCAAATATCTGGAGAATCGTTGCCTGCCTTCGTCTTTTGGCGAATAACGTCAACAAAGATTTTACGTTGGCTCACTTCATCCGGTTGTATTGCCTGAGGATCTTCCGCGGGGGTGTGATAAAGGTCTCAAAATGAGGCAAAAATCCTATTCTTTCCAGCGTTGATGAAGACAGGGACCGAGGATGGCTCGAGAGTTATGTCCGGGTTAGGACCGCGGATATGATACCGGCCGAATATATGCCTTTTCCCAAAAAATGGAATGACAAACATAAGTTTCTTGAATTTGCCTCATTTACGTATCTCCGAGCATTTCTTCCCTTCTCTCTTTTTTTCCTTTGAATGACAAAAGTTTCTTAACTTTTCCAATATTACAGCCGAAGCATGGATTCCTAGTGCAATTCCGAGTTTTGCCGATTGGATTGAAGCAATTGTCGGCCAACATTTGCACGAAGACCGGACATGGGCAGACTTGTCTTGTGATCGATGGGTTGCGCGTTAATCACGATAACCTTTCCTTTCCTTTAATCCTTGTCCCACCTTTTTCGTTCTAATTTACGTTCATTTAATCTTCCGATACCTAGGTTTGGGCAAAGGTTTTGTGACCCCATGACCCGCACCAGCAGATGAGCCCGCAACACCGGGCTCGAATTTTGACATGTTAGGGTCAGCTCGGCTTATTGCTGCGGCTGAAAAGAAAACGAAAAAACCCTCGACCAAGGGCCAGAAGAAAAATAAAAGGTAGAGGGATGATGTTTTGGCGCCTGAGAGATGAACCCGAGGCCAATATTTTGATCGCAAGAGTATCGAGACTCTCCGGTTCCATAGCTATCGGGGTCGAGACAGCTTCAATAGAGGTTCCGACCCCAATCACAGGTGGGGAGGATGAGGTTCTTTTTCCTCCAATAACCGAGTATATTCAAGCTCCGATTCCACTAAGGTCTGTTGACTTTATTGATATTACAGGTGACACTTCTCCCGAGGTGGCGCCCTTGGTAAAGAAGCCTAGAAGGGCCGGCCCAACTTCAGGGGCCGAGACGGCTCAAAGGGTTGAAACGACTCGAGGGGTCAAAACAACAACGGCTACCGACCCGCCCCCAAGCGTCGAACTAGCTCCTACAGCCGAGGTACTGCCAACGGTCGATGCAACCCCAACTTCTCCTCCTGCTCCTTCTTCGGAACAGGAGAACCTTGATGATATGTTTGCTAATACCCCTCCTGCTACGGCGGAAGCTTCGGGGTTCGGCCATCTCCAAATTCCTCGAGCAACGAGGATTGCCAGCCGGTCTACTGAGTCAGGTTCGCGAACTAGACTTGTAGATATTTTCCCGGCCTCAAGCGTAGAGCCGAGGAGGACAAGGTCGACCATGGTCACCGTCCCTGAGGACTGCAGCTTTTTATCTCACCCCGTGGGGGTTGCCAATTATCTAAGACCTTTTGTTTTAGAATCGGACAAGGAGAAGATAGAAGGACTCTCGTGGCAATGTCTTATGAACGAGGGCATGCATGCAGGAAATCGAGTAAGCATTCTTTCGTATCTTTAAAGCATCCGATGTATGATTCTTTGTCTTCGTTTATTGATTTTTTATCTTCGTTTGTTGATTCTTTATCTTCGTTTATTTCACTTTTGCAAAGCGTCGTGCTTGTGAATGAAGCCTTCGTTCGAGCCTAGCACCAGATAGATGACTTGCGGGCCCAGCTAGATGCTCAAGGCCGAGAGACCGAGAAGTTCAAACTTCTTTTGCAAGAAAAAGAGGATCAACTGAGCCGGGTCATCGCTCCCCCAAATCTTCAATCCGAGCTTGAGGCAGCAAAAAGGGAGAACCTTCATTTAAAGGCTGAACTCGACGATGTAGTCGAAAAGAACAAGCTCCTGGACGGGGATAACAAAAACCTCAGCTGAGAGAATGCTGACTTTGCCACCAAACTTGGTGAGTTTGAAGCTACTATCGCCCAACTAAGGGAAGGGCTTGATTCTGTCAAGGTCGATGCTGAAAAAAGAGAAGAGAAGATCAGGCAGCTCGAGGCTGAGAAGGCCGCCGAGAAAGACAAGTTGAGGATAATTGAAGAAAAGGCCGAGACACGAGCTCAAAGAAAAGCTCGAGGCCACTATTCTAGCCAATGATGCCCTTCAGATCGAATTGGCATCTGTCAACGAGGTTCGAGTCACTTTGAGTGACATGATGTCCGAGCTAGAGGAGAAATTAAAAAAAGCTCAGGCCGACTTGGAGGAAGCTTGTAAAGATATGGAGGCCACCGAGGCTCGTTCTACACTCTTAGTTGAACATGAATGGTGGAAATCCCGGAGAGTTACACTCGAGCAGGTTGAACGGGGTATGAAAGATATCTCGACTCGCATACTCGATGCGAGGATGATCGAGGATAAGGATAATAAAGCTCTCGAGGATAATTCTGAAGAGACCATTTCTGAGAACTCGGATTCTCCTCATATCGAGTAAAATAGGGCATGTACGAGCCTTTTTTTTTTTTTTTGATCTATGATATTTTTGTTTTTGATCTATGTAAAAATCATAAGTGTAAAGCTTCGGTTTATTATGCCATATATGAAATGCGTATTTCTTTTTTGCCATCATTTTCTTCGATATTTGAGTCGAATACATTGTATGATATTTGCTTTTAACGTTTGTTTCGTAAAAGAGTGACTGAGGTTCGGCCCTAAGCCTTTTAACCGTTTCTCTTAGAGAGTCGAGCCAATCTTAACTCATTGGTTGTGGGCTTTATTTTGTTCGGTTTCGTATTGACCGAAGACTTATAGATGGCTTGCCCGCGGGGCTTTTTTATGCTTTGTGAATTCAGACGTCTCCGAATCACCTTGGGCATTTAAGTCGAGGTCTTTAATTATTTGACCTTCACCCGACTGTTTGTATTTAGTGAATTGGGTTCGGCTTACCATAACCTTTATGTCTTTGTCAATTTTATGACGGCAGTCCACAGTCGAGTGTTAAAAGATAATTAGGCTCGGTTAACTTTAATCTCTTTGCCTTTGTCGATTATATGACGACAATCCCCAGTCGAGGGCTATATTAATAAAAGAACGTATTTAAGACATACTTTTCAGAAGTATTTCTCTTCATATCTCAAATGTTTTTCTCATACAAAACTAAGGATTTCATCCGAACCCTTCTGCTCTTGCCGTAGCAACACTATCCGGCACGATTCATTCAATCGTTTGGCCTTTACATTGAAACCTAATATAGAAGGTTCGGGTAATTACAAAAAAAAAAAAATTGTTCGGATCTTGACTTCGTTTCTTATTTTGCTTCGGTGAGCTCTTTTTCGGTCTTGTCGGGGATATAATAGTCCCCTAGTGTTTGTTCGAGAAGTATGAACGGGGAAACACTATTCAGTCCCCAGTACTTAACTGGTCTTCGAGCTTATGGGCCTTTAGCCTCGTCTTCTGAGGGTAACACGTTGTACTTGTTGCCTCGTTAAAAACCTTGCCGGAAAACCCACGTTCGAGACAAAATCGGGCGAAGGAAAAGAGTGCAACACGTGTTTTCAGACCTAATCCTAACACCTTCGTAATTTACTCGCTCCGGTACGACACTGTAAAAAAGATAGGTGTGAACTTTAGAATAATCAAAAGGGTTAGCGGGTCATACCTTAGCAATAGTATTTCTTCAGGTGTGCCACGTTCCAGTTGTTATGCAGCTATTAGCCATCTCCAATTTCCAACTGGTACGATCCTTTGCCAGTTATTCCGGTAACCTTATACGGTCTTTCCCAGTTTGGTCCCAACTTTCCATCATCGGGGCTCTTAGTGTGCAGGGTAATCTTCCGAAGCACTAAGTCCCCAACTTAGAAATGTCGAAGGTTCGTCCTTCGATTGTAGTATCTTCTCATTCGTTGCTTTTAAGCTGCTAAACGGACCAGCGAATTCTCGCGTAGTTCGTCCGTTAAGTCAAGCTTTACGGCCAGAGCCTCTTTGTTTGACTCGTTCGTGGCATACCGGAACCTTAGACTTAGCTCTGTAACTTCTACGGGGATTAAAGCCTCGGCCTCGCAGACCAGGGAAAATGGTGTTTCTCCCCGATTTTGATGTTGTTCTGTAGGCCCATAATACCTCCGGTAGAACTTCCCTCCATTTGTGTTTTGATGTCTCTAACCGTTTCCTCAGATTTTGAATTATGGTCTTGTTCGTTGATTCTGCCTGTCCGTTTGCACTTGGGTGATACGGAGTTGACATAATCTTTTGATCTTCAACCCTTCAAGGAAATTATTAACTTTTTTGCCAATGAATTGTCGACTGTTATCGCAGGTTATCTCGGCTGGGATGCCGAACCGACAAACGATGTGGTCCCATATGAAGTTAATAACCTTCTTCTCTCTCATTTTCTCAAAATCCTATGCTTCGACCCATTTTGAAAAGTAATCAGTCATAAATAAGATAAATCAAGCTTTACCTGGGGCCCATGGTAAAGGTCCGACGATAGCCGTTCCCCATTTCATAAAAGGCCAAAGGGACAGGACCGGATGCAGTAACTCCCCCGGTTGATGTATCATTGGAGCATGCTTTTGGCACCCATCACATCTACGGACAAAGCCTTTTGCGTCTTCTTCCATTTGGTTCCAGTAATATCCTGCTCTGATAATCTTCCGAACCAAGGCTTTGGCACTGGAGTGGTTACCGCAGGTTCCTTCGTGGACTTCTCTCATCACATAATCCGTTTCTCCGGGTCCTAAGCACTTAGCCAAGGGTTCGTAGAAAGACCGGCGATATAATTGATCATCTATCAAGCAGAATCAGGCCACTTTGGTTCGAAGAGACCTTGATTCTTTTGGGTTGTTTGGTAGTTTTCCATCACGCAAGTAGTCGATGTATTTGTTGCACCAATCCCATGTCAGACCCATTGCATTTATCTCGGCTTGACCATTTTCCACTGCCGAGTTCATCAATTGGACAACCGTGCCAGAATTGAATTCTTTTGCTTCAACCAATGAGCCTAAGTTTGCCAATGCATCTGCCTCGTTGTTCTGCTCCCTCGGTACATGTTGCATGGTCCATTCTTTAAACCGATGCAATACTACTTGAGCTTTTTCTAAGTATCTTTGCATTCGTTCATCCTTGACCTCGTAGACACCATTGACTTGATTCACGACTAGAAGAGAGTCGCACTTCGCTTTGATGACTTCAGCCCCTAAGCTCCGAGCCAATTCTAGACCTGCAATCATAGCCTTATACTCGGCTTCATTGTTAGTTAATTTCACGGTTCTGATTGATTGTCTAATAACGTCACATGCGGGGGCCTTAAGAACAATGCCCAACCCGATCCCTTTTAGGTTCGATGCCCTATCCGTATATAGGGTCCAAATACCCAAAGTTAACAAGAGCTCTTTCTCTACCTCGGGAATCATGGCGGGGGTAAAATTCGCTACAAAATCAGCTAAGATTTGAGATTTAATAGCCGTTCTAGGCTTATACTCGATATCATAACCCTTAATTTCTACGGCCCATTTGGTCAATCTACCCGATAGTTCCGATTTGTGCATGACATTTTTTAACGGGTAAGTAGTTACTACACATATGGGGTGGCACTGAAAATAAGGTTTTAGCTTTCTTGAAGCACTTACCAGTGCCAAAGCTAATTTTTTGAGGTGCGGATAACGGGTCTCCGCATCTCATAATGTTCTACTCACATAATAGATTGGAAATTGTGTACCTCCTTCTTTTCTGACCAGGACGCCGCTTACCGTCACCTCGGATACCGATAGATATAGAAACACTTGCTCATCTGCCTTCGGTGTGTGCAGCAAGGGCGGGCTCGACAAGTATCGTTTCAATTCTTGCAAGGCTTTTTGACATTCCGGTGTCCAAATGAAGTCATTCTTTTTCCTCATCAGAGAGAAGAAACAGTGACTTTTATCGGATGACCTCGAGATGAATTGACTCAGAGCCGCTATCCTTCCGATCAGCCTTTGCACTGCCTTCACATTGTTCACCACTTCAATATCCTCAATAGCTTTGATTTTGTCCGGGTTAATTTGATCCCCCAATTTGATTCCATAAAGGAAAATTTGGGATCGGACCCCGAAGGCACACTTCTCCGGGTTCAGCTTCATGTTGTATTTGCGAAGTACATCGAAGGTATCCTGCAAATGTTTTAAATAGTCCTCTGTTTCCAAGGACTTGACTAACATATCATCAATGTAAACCTCCATTGTTTTACCTATCTGTTCTTCGAACATTCGATTAACTAGGCATTGGTAAGTTGCTCCGACATTTTTTAATCCGAATGGAATGACATTGTAACAATAAGTCCCATATCGGGTAATAAAAGAAGTTTTCTCTTGATCCTCCGGGTGCATCCGGATCTGGTTGTACCCGGAGTAGGCATCGAGAAAACTTAACATCTCATGCCCAGCCGTCGCATCAATCATTCGATCGATGTGAGGCATAGGGAACGAATCCTTCGGGCATGCTTTGTTTAGATCTTTATAATCAACGCACACTTTAAATTTGTTACCTTTCTTCGGCACCACGACGACATTAGCTAGCCAATCCAGGTATTTTACCTCCCGGATTGAACCTATTTTCAAGAGCTTTGTTACCTCATCTTTGACGAAGGCATGTTTTGACTCGGCCATCGGTCTTCTTTTCTACTTGACCGGAGTGTATTTTCTATCGAGGCTGAGCTTATGCGTTGTCACCTCCGGTGGCACACCTGTCATGTCTATATGGGACCATGCAAAACAATCGGCATTAGCTTGAAGAAATTTAATTAACTTGTTCCTGAGCTCCGAGGTTAACCCCGTGCCCAGGTATACCTTTCTATCCAGTAAATACAAAAACAAGATGATCTGCTCCAGCTCCTCCCGGTCATATTTGGTTGCATCCGAATTATCCGATAATATTAATGATCTGGGCACATCGAAATTATCTTCTTCGCAATTCGGGCTCATCTCCTTCTGTTCTTCATTCGAGCCCGCATTCTTAAATTGCTATTTGGTGTCTTTGCCTTTGATTGACTCATCAACCTTTTGAATCGGTTTCTTCAGAACGGGGAGGGGGGGGGGGCTTGCTCGACCGCTAACATGTCCCTTTCTGCGGGTTGTTCACCACAGACAGTTTTTATCCTCTCCGGAGTTGGGAACTTCAATATCTGATGTAATATCGACGGCACCTCCCTCATGCTATGAATCCATGGTCTGCCGAGTAAAGCATTATACTTCATCTCCCCCTCGATGACATAAAACACGGTCTGCTGAATGGTCCCGTTGATGTTGACCGGCAAAGAAATTTCTCCCTTTGTAGTTTCGCTTGCCATATTGAATCCGCTGAGCACACGAGCTACCGGGATGATTTGATCCAGCAACTTCAGTTGTTCTACCACTCTCCATCTGATAATGTTGGCTGAACTACCTGGGTCAATCAAAATACGTTTAACTTGAGATTTAAAGATAAGAATAGAGATTACCAACGCATCGTTGTGCGGTTGCATGATGCCTTCTGCATCCTCATCATTGAAGGAAATAGTCCCTTCGGGCATGTAATCCCTGGCCTGTTTTTCTGGTGTAATCGACTCTCGTGTAATCAAAACCTTTGTTCTTTTCATCATCGGCCCTTGAGAGGTATCTGTTCCTCCGATTATCATATTGATCACATGCTGTGGTTCCACGGGCTCGGCCTTTTTGTGATTTTCCCTTCCTTTATAGTGGCTTTTGGCTCGCTCACTCAGGAATTCTCGAAGGTGACCATTTTTCAACAACCGAGCCACCTCTTCCCTTAATTGGCGACAGTCCTCGATTCTATGACCATGAGTCTCATGATATTCACACATCACGCTCGGATCCTTTTGAGCCGGATCGGATCTCAATGGTCTTGGCCACCTGGCTTCCGTGATACGACCGATAGCCGAGACAAGGTCTGATGTATTGATGTTGAAGTTGTACTCTGATAACCTCGGTATGTCTCCAATGCTGGCTGAACTACCGGCATCGCTTCTAAATAACAACCCTCGGCTGTTTGACCCACGATCAGCTCGCTTATCGCCTTTACTCGAGAAATGGCTGGGGCCACTTCTTCCTTTATCCGACCTAAAGTTGGATTTCTCCGGTTGAGAATATGGTCGATACCTTTCCCTCGATGGCCTTGTCTCCGGTTCATAATTTCTCCTCGACCTTTCAGAGTTCTTGCTTCCATTTACTGGACCCGGGGAGAGTTCAAGTTGGTCATCCTCTATGCGAATCTTCGACTCGTACCTGTTATGGACATCTGCCCAAGTTACTGCCTCATATTCCAACAAGTTCTCCTTTAATTTGAATGAGGCAGTTGAGCTTCGGAGATTGAGCCCCTTGGTGAAAGCTTGTGCCGCCCATTCTTCCGGGATCGGGGAAAGTTCCATCCGTTCCCTTTGGAACCGATTCACGAATTCACGTAGCAGCTCATTATCTCTTTGGGTGATTCTAAAAATATCCGCCTTTCTGGCCTGTACCTTCTTGCCTCCGGCATAGGCTTTGATAAACGCATCTGCGAGCATCTCGAAAGAAGTGATGGAATGCTCGGGCAGATGGTCGTACCAAGTCAATGCCCCTTTGGACAATGTTTCACCAAACTTTTTCAGCAATACCGACTCTATTTCATCCTCTTCGACATCGTTGACTTTCATGGCACAAATGTATGAGGTCATGTGCTCCTGTGGGTCTGTTGTCCCATCATACTTTGAAATATCCGGCATCTTAAACCTCTTCGGGATCAACTTTGAGGCCGCACTCGGAGGGAAGGCCTTTGAATGTATCTCTTCGAATCCGGTCCCTTCAAGATCGAGGGTGCTCCCGGGATCTGATCCACCGAGAGTTATATGTTTCCACCCTTTTCTCCGTTGAATTAACCCGTTTTGCCAAAGTTTCGAGCATTTTCAAAACCTCGGTAGACGAACCGGCTCCGGATCCGTTGCTCTCGACTATCCGTGCTTCCTCTCGCCTTGGTTCGGTAACCCCTTTTGGCTTTGTCGAAGCTACTTTGTCTTTCTTTGAAGGCTAAGCTATAGCAACCCCTTGTTCGGTAATTGAATAGCAATCCCTTTTACAAATTTCAAATATTAAACGTAAGTTAATCTCATCGGTATATGGTGTTTTTACGGGTTTGTGCCGGGCAAAAGTAGTTGAGTTATGGCTATTCAAAGGGTCTGTGGCCGGAAGGGCGGCATTCTTCTGGTTGACGGTATTCTGCCGGTTAAGGCCTTCTCTTGAGTTGACCGCATTTGGGTCGGCTGGATCAGCAGGTGGGTTTCGTAACCCGCTGTTGTTTTCGTTTTCAGCAACTATCTCGTTGTTGTTCACATGCCCGGAATGACCGTTGTTTTCCATTTCGAACGTAATATTTTCTACAAATCTGCAAACTTTCAAACAACAAGTGAAAAAAGAAATAGCAAAGATTAAACCACCACTATTATCCTAAGCCCCACGGTGGGCGCCAAACTGTTTACCCCCAAATAGTGGATAACAATTAAATTTGTAAGTGGTGGATAGGATATGTGGATAGATTTAGTTATAATATAAGGGGATAGCGAATAAGTAATGATAAATAGTAATGGAAACTAGAAAAGAAGAGTTGACAATTGCTGTGAATTGGTCCGGTCCAGAAGAAGCTTATGTTATCCGAGCCAAAATACTTGAGGAAATATTTATGCCACTTTTCTGATTACAATTTGTTGAATAGTAAAAGCTAACCTAAAAAAGGAAGGGATAGCCCTCTATTTATAGGTAACGATAAATGGGCCATAGTACGATGTAGAAAAATCCTTTCTAGAAAAATCCTAAAATGGATAAGGCTTGTTCGTACGGTATGACACCCGTACTGTTGTCAGCGCAAGTGGCGGAATGATTGGATGACGCGTGACCTGCTCCATAACTGATTATCCGGACCCATATTGAGCGTGCTCTTTAGGCTCGGATTTACTGTGTCCGGTAAAATACTCTCGGTGTTGAAGCAGAGTTGAACGTGTTCGTGACCCCTCGGCTCCATCCTTTACTCCGGTTCCTATCGGATACAATTCGATTTTTACCGTATACATTCTTTTTTTTTTTTTTGGTAGTAAACTGTGAATGCTACCATATCAACCAAAGATTTACAACCTAAAGAGCACCTAGGACCACAACTACCTTCCTACAGCCTCTAAGTCTCTCACAGGAAGCCAAAAACAAACAATCTAGCTACAACTTGTAAGACTACATCTGCTAAACTATGTAAAGAAAACTAAATACATAATCTTTGTATCAAGTGTTGAATCTTGTGAGCTCTCATCAGAGTTTGTAATATCTCTATCCTAATTTTGGTTTCCATCTGTATCTGTGCTATGACAAAATTGGTCTTTACACTTATGCTTCTCGACAGCTTCCAATTTCTGGCTTTTCATGTATAGTACTTCTTCTATTCCAATTTATGTGGCATTTTTTGCTTCCCGAGATTTAAACTTCATGAACTTTGATCAACATTTTAAGATGTATTTTTTCACCAAATTGATATGGAAAAAGTTGCAACTTATAGTACTTTTCATTTAGTTTTCAAAAATATCAATTTTAATCTTAAAATATTGAGTTAATCTAATCCAATTTAGCTTCAAAGTTTAGTCAAACTGACTCTCGAAAACAAAAATTGACACATAAATTGGGACGGAGAGATTAGATCATTGCTCCCCAAATTGCTGCAACCAGCTCCTTCTTGATTTGCCTCCAATATCTTCTTCTCATCCATTGTATATTCTGTTTGACATCCTTCAGAGCAATTTGGATGCCTAGCCATGTAGAGAGCTTATTCCTAACCTCAGTGATCCATAAATATATGCAAACAAATGCTTATGAGTTTCAGTAACATCTGCATCACATAAACAACAAGTACCATCATCCATCTGCAATCTCTCTCGTCTGACCTGATTAGAATTTAATTAATACAAAGAAAAAAATATTTTCTCTTAAAGTTTTCCCCCTTTTTTTGGGTATAATTAAAGTTTTCTCTTTTGCTTGTAACATAATGAAAATATTGATAGTAGTTTTTGTACTAATGCATGATTAAAATTTCTGTCATCTTATTAATTTGTCATGAAATGATCAAAAAAGTCGGAACGCCTTGCAACAGGTTTTACTTGCAAAAACTATATTTCAACCGAACACCAAGAAAGACAATTTTAAAATAAAAATCTACTTTGAGTTTTGAAAATTTGAGGAAAAAAAACTGAATTTTGTTTTTCAGTCTCTTCTGCAAAGTTCTTTAAGCAAACAATTAGAATTGAAAAGTATGAGAGCATATAATTAGGTCATTTTGGAATAAAATTATCAAACGTGTACAAATTAAATTAATCCTATAAACCTTAGTTGACATTGGCAATAATGTGTCGGCCAATAAAACTGAGTAGATCCTTAATTCCAACATATTATTATGTTCTACGTATTTTTATATCATGGGGATGTGTCGATGTGATGCAGATTTGTTAATTAACTATGTTGTCGTCAGGGGCGTATGTAGCACATTGGGTGGGGGTTCAATTGAACCCCAAACTTTCGACACGGAGTATAAATTTATGTGTAAAAATCTATTAAATTGCAATAATAGTAGACATGAACCCCATAACTTTTAAATAAATGGTTTATACGCTAAGAATGTTAAAAGGTTGAACCTCTAAAGTTTAAATCCTAGATCCGCCTCTGGTTGTCGTGAAACAAATCTACAAGTGGTGGGGTATGTATTTGTGTTATTTATAAAGTCTTGATGTAAAATAGTGGAGGTAAATTCTTACGATATTAAAAGAAGTTGATTACTCAAATAGTCACTCAGTAATAGTCAATTTTAATAGTAATTATTTGTTAAAATTAACTCACTTTTCTGTAGACATTATATACCAAAAATCTTTCTGATAAATTGTTGAATTTTCGATTACTCAACTTCTGATTTGACATTTTAAAGCAATCCACAAAGACTTAATAATTTGTACCAAAGAAAACAAGGACTTAATAATTCTATAAAGAAAAAAAAAAACTTGATTTACTCCAAACCTGCTAACGTTAATGTTAGTATTCTTTAAGAGTTTATGGAGATGAGGGTGCATGATATTGATCATTGTGATCGGATTAAATTTTATTTTTAGCGTTGAGATTAATTAAATCCTCGTCGACTATTATAAATGCCTAATCCTAAGTTGGGCGGTCAAAAAATCTCAAATCCAATCTTAAATTGGTTTCCACATTTGTAATTGAAATTACCAAACATATTTTCGAAACAACAAAAAAGTGTCATTTGATCATTGTGACTTTCTAGCACGCATTTTGACCCCTAATCTTACTCGAGAATTTCTGAACCAAGTATCCAAAAAGCTTGTTTGGTTGTTCTTCAATAGTGAATAATATTTAAATTTTGTTTTTCTTTTGCTTATTTATTTTTGATAGTTTTCATAGCTTAGTATTTTGAGAGGAGGTTTGTTTTTCGTGTTGCACAACTTTTTTTTCCGATTTAATCATCCGACATTCAAAGCTCATAAGCCCGACTAATTTGAGTTCGTACAGGATATATGCCATTTAGTGCGTTAAAATGCTTCGTACCAAAATAAAGTTATCTATTTCAGGAAATCAAATTTGAGAATTTTGATTAAGGATATAGAAGGAATCCAACTATCCTACCACATCTCTTGATAACATGCTACTCAATAATTATAATTTGAACTTCTTTTTGGTTTCATTTTTTGCTCCAAATCATGTGAACTTATGACTTTTAGGGAAGCAAGGAACTTGAGGTTCTTAAGCTTGTCGTTTGCAAAAGGAATAACCTTAAGCAAGAAGCAATGTCTTTGAGTACCAAATTTACTAATTTTTTAATTTCATTATTGTATTTGGTTCTTTTTATTTTCTTTTTTGCAACTCTTGAGTACTCTATATGTATTTGCTAGCTGTAGCCTGTAAGAACACTTCTTGCCAAGAAATTTCAGAGTACAGTTGGTGAATTATTTTACTGAATATTTTTATGGCCTATATAAGCAGTTAATTTCCAAATACGTTTAATAAAAAAGGGTTTGGCAACGTACTTAATGAAATAGGCAAATTGTTTGCATCACGGCAATTTTGATGTGGACAACTAACGAACTATATTCAGAATTCTAAATTATAAAAGCATCTTGCAGAGAGCATTTAATTTTGATGTGGACAACTAACAAACTATATTCAGAATTCTAAATGATAAAAGCATCTTGCAGAGAGCATTTAATTTCCTTCTACTTTAATCTATTTTGAATTATTAAAAAGGATGTAAATATAGACGTTAAATGGTGAAAATTGTTGGTAATAAGTAATGATATCTTGGATTGTGAAAAGCAGAATTACATCTTCACTAGATGATGCTTGCTTAAGTTACTTTTAATGATATGATGAGTGATTTAAGCCACTGTGCGCTCCTTGAAAATTGAGATCTTAGTAGTTATAGTTTAATGATTATGAAAATTGCAGCTAAACAAATAATTATGAAATCTCATTATAATAAAAATTGCACGGAGTAAAAACAAAAGGAAAAGGATTGCTTAATCAAAGTTTGGTGCTTATTGTATGAGACAACTACGCATATATCATATACTATATGATGTTCTATGTTATTAAATGATGCTTTGAACTAGCAATTGAAGTTGTCTTGTTTTATGTAGCTATACGTACGATATAAGAGGGGTATATTGGGTCGGTACTATTTTAATTTCTTTTTACAAAAGTACTGCCAAATCTACAATATTTAGATGATGAACAGACTCTCAATGTGTTTCTGCCTAGTTATTGTAAGTAGAAATGATATGGAAATAATGAACAAAAAAAATATTATGTGGAAAATCACCTAGGCTCAAAAGTGTAAAAAATCACGACCTACGCTTGAAAGATTTAACTCAAAACAGACTTCACTAAATTAAATAACGAGTCAATGTGCATATTACAACACAATAACCTAAGAGGTTAAGTCTAGTACCTTCAAAACAAACCGGACTAATAAACCAAAAGGGTCGGGGGGGCCCAAAGGAAGAAAAGGAAAAAGTTTTTAACATTTTTTGGAAAGGGAA